>NW_024096849.1:1442500-1687500 GCF_016545835.1 Crotalus tigris
TTGGTCCTTGCATTTAGGATGGACGCAGCATCTCCATGGTCAGGTGACCAAAATTTGAGTACTTGGCAACCAGCATGTATTCACAAGGGTTGCAGTGTTCCAGGGTCACATGACCCCCTTCTTGCAACCTTCCCAGCTGGCTTCCAACAAACTGGGAAATCAGATTTACTTAATTGCATGATTCACTTAGCACCTGCAGTGATTTGCTTAACGATCATGGTAAAAAAGGTCATAAAATCAGTGATGATTGACTTAACAACT
This sequence comes from Crotalus tigris, assembly GCF_016545835.1. NCBI lineage: Eukaryota > Metazoa > Chordata > Lepidosauria > Squamata > Viperidae > Crotalus > Crotalus tigris. The sequence goes on from NW_024096849.1 coordinate 1,442,762, forward strand.
GCCTTGCTTAACAGTGGAGATTCTGCTCTCTATTGTGGCATAAGTTGTGGACTACCTGTATTCAGCAGATTGTATAGTTATTTTTGATGATTCTTGTATAGGAGGTTTTGCTTTGGAGATTTTTTCCAAGCTGTTTCAATGGAGCAATATAAAACTGCTCAATGCAAGTTCTCCATACGTTTTTATGATTCAAAAAGCAGATGTGTCCAGGTCCTGCAATGGGTTGTCTCAAAGTCTCTAAAAACCCAGATTGAGCACCTTATGACTTTCTGTGAATGGTAGGTGCTATATAAATCCCCAATGCCACGTTATTTTATTTGAATATTTTTTGCTGTCTCAGGAAGATATGTTTACGCAACTGATGAGTTGATCCAGAGGTGAATGGTGTATCTCCTTTCACTTACAATAGTGGTATGGGAATTGCCCCAGATGTTTTGCAATTATGGAGTTTAGTTTACTTATTTTGTTTATTTATTTATTTGCCAAATTCCTTTAGCTGCCTAACAGACAAATCAAGGAAGGGACTCTGGACGATCCACAACAAAGCTAAAACAAATTAATAAATATCTGAAAAATTATATTAAAAACATTTTAAAACCTTATAAAAACAAAGTAACTGTATTAATGCTTCAAGTAGCTTAATGCAGGGAACAAGTCTAGCACATCCGAACAGCTTTCTCCACTAGCAGCACAAATACCTACTATCACTGCTGTGAGATTTATTGCAAATATGGTTGTGTGATTTGTACACTATGGTGGTTAGAATGCAGCATTGCAGGCTTACTCTGCCCACAGCTATCAGTTCAATCCTGACTGGCTAAAAGTTGACTCAGCCTTCCATTCTTCCAAGGTGGGTAAAATGAGGACCCACGTTGTTGGGGGGGGGGCAATATGCTGACTCTGTATGCTTAGAGAGCGCTGTAAAGCGGTATATAAATCTAAGGGCTATTGCTATTGCATTTCTAATATGGAATAGTTTTATTTCCACATATCCTGCATTCACTTGGTAGCATTACAGATAGTCCTCGGCTTAACAGCCATTCATTTAGTGACCACTTGAAGTTACAACTGCACTGAAAAGAGATATTTACAACTAGTTCTTGCACTTATGACTGTCATAGGATATCCATGGTCACATATGACAATTTTGGTAGTTTGGCAACTGGCGTGTATTTATGACTCTTGCAGTGACCTGGGGTCACATGATCACCACTTTTCCAGCCACCTTCTGACAAGGAAAATCAGCGGGGGAAGCCGAATTTGCTTAACAACCATGTGATTCATTTAATGACCATAGTGACCCCAACAAAAAAAGATAACAAAACTGAGCACAGCTCAACAACTGCCTCGCTTGGTTACAGGAGTTCCAGTCCCAACTGTGGTCATAAATTGAGGACTATCTCTATTGTTTGCTTCTCTCTTTTTTTAAAAAAGAATTCCAAATGTTTTGAAAGGTTGGAGGTTTGTACCAGAATGAATACATGGAGATTAATGATATATTTAACACTGGCAATTTTTCTTCTGCTTTCAGAATTTGCTCTTCTTGGGGTTTTTTTTTTCACTAGAATAATGCTGTCTAGAGTCAAAGCCATTGACTGATTATGTTTCATCAAGTCATTGTTGACCTTTCAGCCCTTAGTAGCAAGGTGCTTTTAGACATTTATTAATAATAAGAGCCCCATATGTTTATGAGTGTTTATGAAAAATAGCAAAGAAGCCGTAGATAAAACTAAGGTGACCAACTTTTTTACAACAAAAAGGAGGACACGAATAAATTTAAGAAAAAAATATCGTAAATAAAAGAAACATTGTATTTATTGCAACAATAATACAGAATACACTATAATATGATAAATGCATAATAAAAAACATTTGTAACAATAACATTTTATATTGTAATTATGCTTACATGCCTATTAATTATTTAAATGAGTACTTTTCCATTGAATGAATATTTTTTGTCATGTATCATCTTCTAACAATATATTGGAAATATCTGAACAAGAAATATCCTTCATATTGAATTTTACGGCAAGTGCTGCAGCTAGAGTATCAATATTCAATCTCAATTTCTCACTTGTCCAAAAATCTACATGGCTGGACTGTGCGGGGGTGGGCGGTGGAGGCAGGTGTTATGAGCCAGGCGCTCCAGGATGGCCATGTAGATGCGCAGGGTGAGGTTGTGGCAGCACAGGTCAGCACTGCGTAGACCACCAGCTGGTGCAGCCCATGGAAGGTCAATTGCCCGCCGTGCCCCCACCCACAGCCGCCCCGCCAGCACTGCTGCCCTGCTGTGGAGAGCCGGCCCTACGGCTCGCAAAGCACCAGCCGCGCCAGTTCCGGCCCTGCAGCCGCCCCCCAGCACCACCATCCACCCTGCGCATCCTGGTAGAGCTGGCCCCGCGGCTTGCAAAGCACCAGCTGCGCCGGCTCCGGACCTGCAGCTGCCCCCCCAGCCGCCCCCCAGCACCACCGCCCTCCCCCAGTCGCCCCCAGCACCACCGCCCCCCGCCCATTCCCGTAGAGCTGGCCCCGCGGCTTGCAAAGCACCAGCCGTGCCGGCTCTGGTCCTGCAGCCACCCCCCCCCAGCCGCCCCCCAGCACCACCGCCTACCCTGTGTATCCCCACGTAGAACAGAACAGGGAAGATCAAGTGAAACTTACCGCTCCAGTCTCCTCCAACTATCTTTGGAACTAAGAAGTAGGAGATCGTGTAGTTGGGTAGCAGTGAGGGGTTTGCCGCCCGGGTGTTTTGGCGCGCTCAGCAGCAATTCCTATTGGCTTTCGAAAGCCAATAGGGGGAGTAGATGCAAAAGTTGAAAAAAAAAAAAAAAGGTCCCGGAACACCTTCTGAGCGTTCTATGAGGAAACAAAAGCCCTGCAGATTAGTCGTCAAAAAGAGGACATTTAGGAGGACATTTTCGAGAGAGGACAGAACTCACAAAAGGAGGACTGTCCTCACAAAAGGAGGACGGTATATGGAAAAGGAGGACATTTAGGAGGACACTTTTCAAGGGAGGACAGAACTCAAAAAAGGAGGACTGTCCTTCCAAAAGGAGGATGGTTGGTCACCTTAATAAAACTAAAGATATTCCTGAGCTTAGGGCCAATTGCTTAATGAACATTTGAAGCTACAGTGGACCCCACCCAAAAGCTACATACATTCCAGTTTCAAAGTTCCAATATTGCCCCCCCCCCACAATCAAATGATCACATTCCGGTTGCTTGGCAACTGACCCACATTTAGGGCCTTTTGCAGCACCCCACAACACGTGAACAGGATTTATGATGATTTTGTTGGAAACTAGCATTTATTTCTGGTTTCCAGCATAACACTCCCAATGGGGAACAGTGGGTTTGCCTAATGACTGCTGTGAATAAGGTGGTAAAATTGGGTCCAGTCAAGTGGTGACTCGTTTTACGACTGTCACGATTTATGACTTTAATTGCCATATTCAATTACTGTCATAACTACCTATATCAACTTTTAATCAAAATCCTGCCATTCTTTTCCCTACTTCAGATGTTACCTTGAGATCAGGATGCATCACACAATACTGAATTGCTTAAATTTAGCAGAGCGATATTTTATAGATCTCCAAAGCCACAGTTGTTTTTTTTCCTTTTGATTGCCAGAATTAATCTGCAAACTGAAATAAAATATTCTTGCCCTGATGTATGCTTGTGGATGATGAAAGAACATGCAAGGAATGAAATTCCTAAATAAGCAAAACATTTTCCCCGGTAAACAAACATTTATTTTTTAAAACGTATACAGGTAATCTTTGAGTTACAACTGTATTTAAGTTCTGCAGTCATAGTTGTAAATCATTACTGTTATGTCCCGAGCCTTGCAAACGGCTCGGGCGTTTGCAGGCAGTCCCGGGCAGGTGCAAAGCTGCCCGGGACCAGACAGGCTGTCGCCAGCGCCGTGCGCATGCGCGGGTGCTGGCGTGGGAACAGTAACCCATTTACCCGGGAGTTGCCTATATAAGAGGCTGCGAGGCGTTTGGGCGAGGCTGAAGCCATCTTCCTGTAAGCTGAACGCTGAATAAAAGAAACTGAGAACTCCAGCTGCTTCTCGTGTCTATTTTCCCGCCACGGACTCAACACTGGCGACAAGGATGGGATGCCTTGCACTACCTGGAAAGGAAAAAGTGTAAGCTTACCCAAGGAGTCCTGATCGGCGGAAGAGGAACGGTGTTGACTCAGCAGCTGCCCGCCAATCCAGTGCGCATTCGGGGGTAGGCTGGCTGATAGACCCGTCTCCTGAAGATCCGAAGATGGCGAAAATCGGAAGGCTTTCGGAATTCGACGTCTCACATCCAGAGCGGTGGGAATCCTACTTATCCAGAATGGAGAACTACTTCAAGGCAAACCAAGTGACGGAAGATAGCTTGAAGGCTGCCACCCTGCTTTGCGTTTGCGGCCAAGACGCCTTCGAAATCGCAGAAAACCTTGTAGCACCTGTCCCAGTAGAGTCTGTAAGCTACGCAGACCTGAAGAAGCTGCTGAAGGAGCACTTCCACCCCAAGGTGTCCGTTATCTCATGGCGCCACACCTTCGAACAGAGGGATCAACGGTCTGGTGAGTCAGCCAAGAAATACATCGCCGCGTTACGGAAGGCCGCCAAGCCCTGCGAGTTCAAGGACCTCGAGGAACGACTGATGGACCGATTCGTGTGCGGGTTAAGGCATCGAGAGCTACAACAGAGACTTTTCGCTAAGGAAGAATTATCCTTCCAAGACGCCTTAAGGGAAGTCACCGCAGAAGAAGCAGCAAGCGGCGCCGTCAAGAACATGCGGCCGATCAGAAGCAGTGCAGAGGGTGCGTCCGTGCACCAGGAAGACGTCCAACGAAACTCCGAGGAGGATCCGGACGAGGAAGTCGACCGTCTACACCCCGCGAAGGAAGAGAACCAGAAGGGAAGCTCTTCGGCTCCGCTCAAGTGCATCGGCTGTGGATGTCGCCACAGGAGAACCGACTGCAAGTTCCGCTCCGCTACCTGCCGGGCATGCGGCAAACTAGGGCACATTGCAGCTGTGTGTCGGGGCCGACGAAAGGCACAACCCCAAGAAGAACGCCTGAAGGGTACCAGACTCCCCAGCCAGAATAGGGTAGGTTTTTGCGCTTCGCGAAGAAGCATCTGTAGGACAGGCACCCACAAGCCCATGAAGAAAAAGCTGTCACTCAACGTGAAGCTACAAGGGGTTCCATTATCTATGGAACTAGACACAGGGTCTGCCCTTTCCATCATTTCATTGCATACATTTAGGAAGATTTGTTCCAGTAGTGGGACTAAGGCCAAGTTAAGGCCTTCTGATATTGTATTAACAGATTTTCAGAACTCAAGAGTGTGTGTTAAGGGGGAGGCCACCCTTAACGTGCAATACAAGAGTTTTGAAGGTCCACTAGAGTTATTAGTAGTAGGGGGTGAACGAACGAGTCTCATAGGACTCGATTGGTTTGAGGCCCTGGGGATACACGTCACAGGACTCAATAGCTTACAAACACTCGACCTACAGGAAGTCTGCAAGAATTTGCAGATGTTTTCAGCCCCCAGCTGGGCACATTCAAAGGACCACCTGTGTCCTTAAAGCTAGACCCCACTGTCACTCCCATTAGGATTAAAGCAAGAAGGGTCCCTTTTGCTTTAAAAAGTAAGATTGACACTGAATTAGACAAACTAATCCAACAGGGAATCCTAGAACCTGTTGATTCCAGCCCGTGGGAGACCCCCATTGTCACGCCTCTAAAGGCAAATGGGGACATTCGCATTTGTGCTGATTACAAATGCACACTCAATAAGGCATTGCAGCAACATGCCTATCCTGTTCCTGTGGTCAGTCACATCCTGGCCTCTCTCAAGGGGGGGCGTGTTTTTGCAAAGCTTGACCTAGCTCAAGCATATCAACAGCTGCCTGTTGATGATGATGCTGCCATAGCTCAGACCATTGTGACCCACAGGGGAGCCTTTAAGGTAAAAAGGCTACAGTTTGGAGTGAATGTCGCTCCTGGGATTTTCCAAAGCGTAATGGAAAACACACTACGAGGTATACCAGGGGTCTGCCCCTACTTTGACGATGTCTTGATTGCAGGAGACTCCACACACATTCTAGCTGAAAGGCTTAGGGCTGTCCTGTTAAGATTCAGGAAATCAGGCCTCAAGCTCAGAAAAGACAAATGCAAGATTGGGGTGCCTTCTACTGAATTTCTGGGATTCAAAATTGATGCTGCTGGGATTCATCCTGCTGAATCCAAACTAACTGCTATTTTAGAAGCACCCAGGCCAAAGTCTAAGGCCGAACTTCAGGCCTTCTTAGGCCTCCTGAATTTCTACAATTCTTTTCTTCCACATAAAGCTAGTGTAGCTGAGCCTCTTCACAGGCTACTAGAGAAACAAGCTGTGTGGCTGTGGTCACAAGCACATGAGTCTTGCTTTAAAGAAGTCAAGGCCTTGCTCACTTCTAACAGTGTTCTTGCACATTTCAACGAGTCTCTTCCTGTGTGCATCGCTTGTGATGCGTCCCCCTACGGGGTTGGAGCTGTCCTGAGTCACCTCAGGTCTGATGGAACTCAGGTTCCTATTGCATACTACTCCAGAACACTGTCTTCTGCCGAGCGCAACTACGCTCAGATAGACAGGGAGGCTCTGGCTGTTGTTGCTGGAATTAAAAAATTCCACGATTTTCTATATGGCAGGCATTTCACGGTCTTCACTGACCATAAGCCTCTGCTGGGACTGTTTACCACACGTAAGCAGACTCCCCACATCATTTCCCCTAGAATGCTTAGGTGGTCTATTTTTTGTCTGCATATGATTTTTCATTACTCCACAAGCCTGGGAAAGAAATGGGCCATGCTGATGGCCTCAGTAGGTTGCCTCTGCCAGTAGTAGAAGCTGACCCCGCGCCAGCTGTCAACATTCTATCAATCCAAGCCTTGCCCGAGCTCCCTCTTAGTGCCAGGGATGTTACCGCTGAAACAGGTACAGATCACACACTTTCACGTGTCCGCTCCTGGGTCCTGTCCGGGTGGCCTGAGCACTGCCCTAGTCCTGAGTTTCAGAGTTTCTGGTCCAAAAGGAACGAACTGTCCCTTTCTCAGGGTTGTCTGCTTTGGGGAAACAGAGTTGTCATTCCCACCTCAATGAGGACTAGGGTCTTAGAATCCCTCCACGAGGGTCATCCTGGCATTGTTCGTATGAAGGCTCTTGCACGAAGCCACTTGTGGTGGCCTGGTTTAGATAAAGGTATTGAGGCTACGGTACACGCATGCCACCTGTGCCAACGATCTCGCCCAGAGATGCCCCAAGCTCCTGTGCATAGATGGGAGGAAACACAGTCCCCATGGTCTAGGGTGCACATTGACTACGCTGGGCCCTTTCAGGGCCAGTTCTTCTTGGTCCTTGTTGACAGCCATTCAAAATGGCTTGAGGTTGTGCCTGTCTCATCCACCACCACTGCAAAGACTATTCAGGTACTGAGGGGGATTTTTGCTGCACACGGGCTGCCAGATGTCATTGTGTCCGACAACGGCCCTCAATTCACCTCCTCCGAATTCCAAGCTTTCTTACAGGCAAACCTGATTCGTCATGCCACGTCTGCGCCTTTTCACCCGTCCACCAACGGTATGGCTGAACGCATGGTGCGCATCGCAAAGGACGCCTTGAAGAGACTCACCTACGGGGACTGGCATCACAGGTTGGCTGACTTTCTCCTTTCTTATCGCACCACACCGTCCACTTCTACAGGGAGAAGTCCAGCTGAACTTCGTTGGGGGCGCCAACTTACTACTAGACTTGACCGGTTGCATCCGGACAGACTGCCTTCATCTACCTCACATCCTAGGGCACCTAGACAACTACTTGTGGGTGCCCCGGTTTGGGCTCGCAATTACGGGCCTGGTCATACATGGGTCCCCGCTTCTGTGTCCAGGATCACAGGTCCTCTCTCCTACGAGGTTGCCCTGGACAACGGTCGTGTCCTGCGTCGGCACATCGACCAACTTCGCTCTAGGCGAGACTTTTCTGCTGAGAAGGGGGGAGGGGGAGGGCAAAGGGAAGGGCAAGAGCTACTGCCCATCTCCACTGAGGGAGCCACAAACGGCCCATCCCAAGGTTCCGCAATTGCTCCGAAAAGAAAGTCATGGAGCTTACCCACACAATAGGCACTCACGCCTACTCCAGCCAGGGAGTCACCCCGGGGGCATACTCACTTTCCACACACATCACACAGCACTCCAGCAACGGAGGATACCCGGGGGCATCCCAACAAATCATTCCCTGCAAGAGAGCTGGCACACAATTCCCAAGGTTGGCCTGACCTTACCCCAAATCCTACAGGGGGTCAAACATACACAGAGCTAGTCGAGGAGCCAAGTCCCGACTACAACACCCCTAGCACAAATCAGGGAACACCTGAGTTTTGGGAAAGTACAGAAACCCACACGAGCCCGAGCACAGAATGGGGTTCAGGGAATGGACAGCCTCCTGACAGGTCTTGGACTGACCTAGGAGGTTCTACAGAGACGCCCAGCAGTGGCTATCACTTCAAAGGGCCTGAGGGTCTACAGCTAGGTAGGACAACCAGGTCACAAAGCAACAGAAGCCCTGGCCTGACGAACCCGGTGGGCAAGCAAGCAGGCCAGGCATCGGGGCACAGTCCTTGGAAGACACCAGGGCACAATAGAGAGAACAGGCTCACGCCTCCCTCCAGTCAGGGAACTTATGCCAGTAACCCAGAGCTAAGAAGGTCACAGAGAGCAAAGAAATCTCCTAAGTACCTAGAAGATTACATAACATTGCTGGCAAGGCAAAAGCCAGTAAACAGTGGGAGCACTGGGGAGCAAATTGTCGTATAAAATAAATGTTGTATGTTGGTAGTAGTTTTAGCCCGGGGGAAAGGGGTGTTATGTCCCGAGCCTTGCAAACGGCTCGGGCGTTTGCAGGCAGTCCCGGGCAGGTGCAAAGCTGCCCGGGACCAGACAGGCTGTCGCCAGCGCCGTGCGCATGCGCGGGTGCTGGCGCGGGAAAAGTAACCCATTTACCCGGGAGTTGCCTATATAAGAGGCTGCGAGGCGTTTGGGCGAGGCTGAAGCCATCTTCCTGTAAGCTGAACGCTGAATAAAAGAAACTGAGAACTCCAGCTGCTTCTCGTGTCTATTTTCCCGCCACGGACTCAACAATTACTGTCATAAAGCAATTCATCACATGACCAGATCTGCTTTTACAATCTTTTTGTGATGGTCATTAAAGGTTAACATAATGTTAATAAAATGAAGGCTGTGATTGTTAAGGGAATGGGGCAATTAGTAAGTGAATCCATTTGTTTGCTATGGGGAATGTTTCGCCAGAAACCTAAAGTAAACACTAGTTTTTGGCAAAAATGTTGTAAATCACAGTCATGTGACTGCAAGACACTGCAAATGCAGGCCATTACTAAGCACCCAAAATCTAATCACGTGACTGTGGGGGGATGGACATCAAAACTTTGGAAATGTGTCCTAAGTAGCTTTGGGGGGTTCCGTCATAACTTGGAACAGTCATCAAGGAAACAATCATAAGTCAAGGACTACCTGTATGAACCCAGAGATTATTTGTAGATTTTAAATCATGGGCAGATTCATTTAGGAGAAACAGTCCTGGTCCAGTATTATTTTGAATTGTAAAAGTAACCAACAACTAGAACTATATTAAAACAAAACACAAAACGAATGAACAAAACCCTCATTTTCTGTTAAAAAAAATTGAGAACGATGTCAGCATTTCAGTAGGTTTTGGTCAATATTCTTCCCTGCCACGTTCTGAATCAGCGGAAGTCTCCTCACATTTTCAAGGTCAGCTTCATGGTGAACGATGGAGTAATGTGTGCTTTGTTTGATGAATGTGCACTTCTGGCTAAGGAAATGCAGTTGTGCGCCTGAATAGTTTGGGAAAATTGTATCATTTGAATGTTATGTGTTCGTAACAGAAATCAACGGCTCTTGGCTAATTCTTTACACCAAAGGATGGCTCAATCGGATTTGATGTTGTTTGTTTTTGCAAGGCCTTTTTTCCTGATCTTAAGATGATCTGGACTTGATGGGTGTCCCCATTCCAGCCTCTGCCTTGTGGCAGAATGGGGAGCAGTTCTTCAGCCCTCAGAATTTGCACTGGTCACCAAGGGGGCATCAACTGGATCAGCCTGAGTCCCGATGGGCAGTGGCTGTTAACAGGCAGTGAAGATGGGACAGCACGGCTCTGGAGCACTGCCAGCAACGAATGTCAAGCCCACTTTCAAGGTAGGCAAATGGCAGAATTACAGAATAACAGAATTGGAAGGGACCTTAGAGGTCTTGTGATCCAAAATTTGTCTTTTGGTTCCGGGATATAAATTGATTATGGACCATCTCGTCAATATTGACCCTCAGCAACCACATAGATGGACATTCTCCAGGGTGAGCTTTCTCCGGTCTGGTCTTTCAGAACTTCCTATGGAATTTAGTCCATCCATGTTGCTGCTGGCCATCCTCTTCTCTTTCTTTCCACCTTGCCCAATATTATAGATTTCACTATATAAGACAGGAAGACCTGGAGGAACGTTGTTCATGGGGTCGCGATGGGTCGGACACGACTTCGCAATTAACAACAACAACAACAAAGGAAGCTTTGCCTTTGCAGTTGGTTGATTGACTGATGAACCATGAAGTTGATATTGACTCTTGATGATCTTCTCCAGAATCATGTGTCCCCAGCCTGGCTGTTCAGGTCTTCCAACAGTGCACTCATTGCTGTATACAGGTAGTCCTCAACTTACAACCATACATTTAGTGACTGTTCGAAGTTACAATGGAACTGAAAAAAGTGGCTTGACTATTTTTCACACTTAGGACCATTGTAACATCCCCATGGTCACATGATTAAAATTCAGGTACTTGGTAACTGGCAGGTATTTATGACCGTTGCAGTGTCCCAGGGTCATGTGACCACCTTCTATGATCTTCTGACAAGCAAAATCAATGGGGAAGCCAGTTTCACTTAACAATTGTGTTACTAACTTAACAACTGCAGTGATTCACTTATCAACTGTGGCAAGAAAGATCGCAAAATGAGTCAAAACCCATTTAAGAACTGTCCTGGTCAGCAAAAGAAGTTTTGGGATCAATTGTGGTTGTAAATTGAGGACTATTTGTAATCAAGTCTATCTACCTCTGGGACATAAACTCTTCCAAATTGTCCAGATGTATGGAAAAAGATAGACATGGATATGGATAAGGAGAGTCTGTTTGGTGTGGGAATTAAGATTCTGGCCTAGAAACCAGAAAATTGTGAGTTCTAGTCTCGCCTTAGGCATGAAAGCCAACTGGGTGACTTTGGGTCAATCAGCAGGAGATTGTGAGCTCTAGTCCTGCCTTAATTGAGTCATGAAAGCCAGCTAGATGACTTTGGGCCAATCACCAGGAGACTGTGAGTTTTAGTCCTGCCTTAGTTGAGTCATGAAAGCCAGCTAGATGACTTTGGGCCAATCACCAGGAGAGAGTGAGTTCTAGTCCTGCCTTAGTTGAGTCATGAAAGCCAGCTAGATGACTTTGGGCCAATCACCAGGAGACTGTGAGTTCTAGTCCTGCCTTAGTTGAGTCATGAAAGCCAGCTAGATGACTTTGGGCCAATCACCAGGAGACTGTGAGTTCTAGTCCTGCCTTAGCTGAGTCATGAAAGCCAGCTAGATGACTTTGGGCCAATCACCAGGAGACTGTGAATTCTAGTCCTGCCTTAGTTGAGTCATGAAAGGCTGCTTGGTGACTTCAGGCCAGTCCCTTTTTCTCAGCCCAACTACCTCACAGGATTGTTATTGTGGGAAAAAGAGGAAGATGATAGAATATTATGAATGTTTGCTGCTTTTTAGTTATTTATAAAGTAATAAAGATGGGATAAAAATCCCAACAAATAAATATGGATGCCATATAGCTAGGTCAGTGGCCTCATAGAAGCATTGGACAGTGCAGTGTGGCTGCTTCAGGTTTTTGTTCATGTGTTCTTGCACTTAATCACATGCACAAGCATGCTCGTTTTTCGTGCTATATCACATGACTCTGCCCTATGGTGATGATCTTCAGCCCAGAAGTGAGATAGTCTTTGGCTGCCCTGCTTTTAAAATAGACATTGTAGGCAGAGAGCCACGTTAGGCTATGATGGCAAATAATCTGAAGCTTTTTCTGACTAAATTCCTCATGTAGAATTTAAATTGGGGTGAAGTTGCAGGGGAGGAATCTATTTTCCAAGGCGTCTGAAGGCAGGACAAGAAGCAACGGATGGAAACTAATCAAGGAGAGAAGCAACCTGGAACTAAGGAGAAACTTCCTGACAGTTAGAACAATTAACCAGTGGAACAACCTGCCTCCAGAAGCGGTGAATGCTCCAACACTGGAAGTTTTTAAGAAGAGAATGGACAGCCATTTATCCGAAATGGTATAGAGTTTCCTGCCTGAGCAGGGGGTTGGACTACATGACCTCCAAGGTCCCTTCCAACTTTATTGTTGTTGTTGTTATTATCCCAACCCAATTTTTCCCTTTATAATCAGTGTTTCTCAACATTGAGCACTGTAGGATAGGAGGACCAACTCCCAGAATTCCATAGCTGGGATGGCTGGCTGGATAATTCTGGGAGTTGAAGTTCACCCCTCTTAAAATGGCCAGGGTTAAGAAACACTGCATTCACAAAAAATCCTCTATAATTTTTAAAAATGTGTTTATAAGCCTGTTGCAAAACCCAACTGTTCAGCCCTAAATACATTACCCACCATTGAAACGATAGCCATAGGAATGATCTGTCTGTATGTTTATTCATTCGTTCCAGGTCATGAAAGCTACATCACATTTTGTCACTTAGAAAATGAAGTTGCTTTCACCTGCAGTGCGGATCACACTATCAGAAAATGGGATGTGATGACCGGAAGATGCCTTGCTATTTATCGTGGACACACATCTATCGTGAATAGGTACGTATTAGGGTGATTATTTTATGTTTCCTAGACTTGCTCTCTCTCTTTCTCCTCCAGTCTCTACATCATAAGAGCTGAAGGAGTAACGGTTGCATCGGGGCCAGCACCTGCCTAATTTCTACCCCTCATCAGTGGTTTTCTGGACGTTCACCCAAAGAGGTGTATAAAACATTTTGAATTCAGCGCATATTAGATTTGAAACATTCCCATTTGGTGGTTCAGTTCTGAAAATGAAAGAAACAGTTTCAAACTTCCTTGCTGGGCTCAGAATACTCCTAAAACGATTGAAGCACCCCATTTTGTACCCCAGAAAGTTACAGGTAGTCCCCAACTTATGACTATTTGTTCAGTGGACATTTGAAATCATGACCATGCTGAACAAAGGATCTTATGACCTATAACCAAAGTTACAGCTGCTGCAGCACCACTATGGTGACGTGAACAAAATTCAGGCACTTGGCAACCCCCCAACCCTTACAATCAACCACGGGGGAGCTCTAGCAACCCCCTGCCTGCCTTCCCCCTATTCCACCCTGCTGTGTCTTGCAGACCTCCTTCCTGTCCCACTGGGTCTCCCTCCCTCTTGTGACTTCACTTTTCCATAGAGCAGTGGTTCTCAACCTGTGGGTCGGAACCCCATTTGGGGTCGAACGACCATTTCACAGGGGTTGCCAAACAAGGCTGTCTGCCATTTTCCCCCCCTTTTCTTTGGCCACGCCCCTGGCACCCGGTGATGTATAAGTGGTTGGGGGTCACCACAACATGGGGAACTGTATTATGGGGTCGCGGCATTAGAAAGATTGAGAACCACTGCCATAGATCTCCTTCTGGCAGCACCAATTCACCACACGGCCTTTCTTTGTGGAGGCCACGTAGTGCTGTCCCGGAAGTGGCTGCCATTTTGGGAGAGGCTGCAATTCTCAATCATCTGAAAATTATGCTTGTTCCCCAAATCCTGGCAACTTCCAGGATGACTGTGTGACCTCTGTATTATAGGTAATCCTCGATTTACAACCATTCATTTAGTGACCGTTTGAAATTACAATGGCACTGAAAAAGGTGACTTATGACTGTTTCTCACACTTACAACTGTTGTAGTATTGCCATGGTCATGGGATCAAAATTCAGGCATGTGGCAACTGGCGTGTATTTATGACAGTTGCATTGTCCTGGGGATCATGTGATCTCCATTTGCAACCATCTGATAAAGTCAGTGGGGGAAACCTTATTTGCTTAATGACCACGTGATTCATTTAACCGCTGCAGAAATTCACTTAATAATCATGGCAAAAAGGTTCTAAAATGGGTCATGACTCACTTAACAACTGCCCTGCTTAGCAATGGAAATGTTGGGCTCAATTGTGGCCATAATTTGAGGAGCACCTGTATATAGGAAAGCCTCAGGGTGGATTATCCGTTTCGCCTTCTTTTGCTTCCGTGTTTTGGAAAGGCATTGTGGCACAAGCAGATGGCGCAGATAATAATCAACACATTTAACCTTAATGCATTTGCTTTGAAATATCAAATGATCTAATAGATTCCCAAAGGATGGTACAGACATCAGTTTACAATAGGCCTCACTGTTGATAATTTTGAAAATTTGAGATAGGCGTATTTTGTTCAATTAGAATAACAAAATAACAGCGTTGGAAGGGAACCTTGGAGGTTTTCTAGTCCAACCCCCTTCTCAAACAGGAAAGCCTATACTATTCCAGACAAATGGTTGTCCAATCTCTTCTTAAAAATTTCCAATGATGGAGCACCCACAAATTCTTGAGGGAGGTTGTTCCGCTGCTTAGTTGTTCTCACTGTCAGGAAATTCCTCCTTAGTTCTAGGTTGCTTCTCTCCTTGATTAGTTTCCATCCGTTGCTTCTTGTCCTGTCTTCAGGTCCTTTGGAGAATAAGTCAATCCCCTCTTCTTTGTGGCAGCCCCTGAGATATTGGAACACTGCTATCATGTCCCTCCCTCGTCCTTCTTTTAATTAAACTAGACATACCCAATTCCAGCAACCCAATTTCAAAAATTAATTTTGGAAGTACAAAAGAGCTATATTTCTGTGGAGGAATTATTAATTCTGCACCCCACCGTTCATCCCAAAGCCAGAGAGGAAAAACATACATGCCTAAAGCTGCTTAGCCTAAACATGCTTCTTTGAATAGTCCTCCATAGGAATACATTGTGAACAGATTCTACAGAAGGTTGAACAAAAAGCCTGCAGTCATTGCTGTGGGATTCTTGGCAATGGCAAGGCAGTAAATTATAGTACAGGGCAGGGGTACGCAACTTTTGGCTCTTTTATGGCTCGTGAACTTCAACTCCCAGAATTCCTGAGCCAGCATGGCTCAGCTTGGAAACTCTTCCTTTCCCCTCAGCATGGCTGGCTCAGGAATTCTGGGAGTTGAAGTCCACCAGTCATAAAAGAGCCAAGGCTGCCTACCTTTGGCCTAGGCTTAGGCCGCTTTATGACTTGTGGACTTCAATTCCCAGAATTCCTGAGCCAGCATGGCTCAGTTTGGAAATTCTCTTTTCCCCTCAGCATGGCTGGCTCAGGAATTCTGGGAGTTGAAGTCCACGAGTCACAAAAGAGCCAAGGTTGCCTACCTCTGGTATAGGGAGTCCTCGATTTGCAGCCATTTGTTTAGCAACCATTCAGAGTTATAACCACACTGAAAAAGTGACTCATCCCCAGTACTCGCACTGACAACCATCACAGCATCCCCAAAGTCACATGATCAAAATTTGGGTGCTTGGCATTTATTTCTGATAGTTACAGCACCCCGGGATCATGTGATCATCATTTACAAACTCTTCAGGCAGCTTCCAACGAACAAACTCAACAGTGGAAGCTGGGCTGGTTTAACAACTATGTGATTAACTTAACCACCGTGGCAAAAATGGTCATAGAATTAGGTGCAATACATTTAACAACTGACTTGCTTAGCAATGGAAATTCTGGTCCCAGCTGTGATCGTAAGTCGAGGGGCGACTAAAGTGGAAAAGCTTAATCTTCAAAATGAGCTTTCTACACAAATGGAACATATGGCTTCTATGTTACTTTGTCAAGCCACTATGAGAAGACTAATCAGTGACCGCTTTCTCCCAACAGGATCCTGGTTTTCAAGGATTACCTCTTCAGTGGATCCTATGACAGGACTGCACGCTGCTGGAGTGTGGATAAGGAAAAACCGATCCAGGAGTTTAGGGGCCATTGCAACTGCGTTCTGGCCCTGGCGCTCTACTCTTCAAAGGATGTCCTTGAAGAGGAAGAGGCGGAGGAGAAGATAGAAGAGGTGGAAGAGCTAAGCCAAGACTTCCTGGTGACGGGGAGCACGGACTGCACTGTCAAGGTCTGGTGGGTGTCCACTGGGCGTTGCCACCAGACCCTGCTGGGACACACTGGGGCGGTCCTATGCCTTATACTTGACGCTCCAAACAGGGAGCTCTTTTCGGGAAGCACTGATTATACCATTCGGACTTGGAACATTGTGACAGGGGAACAGCTGAGGGTCTTCAAAGATCATCAAGGATCCATCATTTGCCTAGAGGTAAGAGAGGTTGCATTTCTTCCAAAGGTGGTATTGAGGTCTGCAGCATTTGCGCAACTGGTATTTTGGGGGAGGAAAAAATACAGGTGAGAGGAAGCGGATTTGAAGAAGGACCAACAGAAGAGCTGGGCGTACAGAGTTGGAAAAAGATCCTCCACAAAACAGTATCATCCTAACATATTTATTTATCTCTGTCTATCTGTCTGTCTGTCTGTCTGTCTGTCTGTTTCTATCTCTATTATCTGTCTGTCATCTATCTATCTATTATCTATCCTATCATTTTTTTCTCTCTCTCTCTCCATCTATCTATCTGTCTGTCTGTCTGTCTGTCTGCCTGCCTACCTACCTACCTACCTACCTACCTCCTATCTATGTATCTATCTATGTATCTATCTATGTATCTATGTATCTATCTATCTATCTATCTATCTATCTATCTATCTATCTATCTATCTATCTATCTATCTATCTCGCCCCTCTCTCTCTCACTGACTCTCATCTATCTATCTGATTTATTAGATTCATTTCTCTTTTCAAAGCAATTCTGGGTGACTTACAGTATCAAAAGCATTAAAATCATGAAAGATAAACACTTCTAAAGCAATAAAAATAGAAAATATTCTTGATATAAGAAAATAGTTGTAAGCCATACGATCTCTGGGCTGAGTGGATTCACAATCCAGCATATCCGTTGGCGGGTAGGAGAAAATTAATTGGCTGCCGTAATCTATAAGGTGAGTTTTGGATGACCACATTGGAAAACCTCAGCTATTGTGGTTTCTGAACCCCATGGTTTATGACTGTAATCTATGGACCCAAATACTGTGGTATATTCAAGAAACAATGGTTTAAGAAAACCATGCTATAGAAAGATGTTTGAAACTATCCTGTATGAGGAAGTAGCGGAGGAGATGAATATTCATGAGTAGCAAAACTTGGAGAATTTCTGGGGAGCAGATGTAAGAGCAACAGATGTTAGTGTGTTCTTTTGTTTCTTTGTATTGTTTTTATTATTTCCTGGTTGAACAATAATATCTGCACTGAAGCCAAATCATAGATTCCATGGAAAATGTTTAATATCTGTCTAGGGCTGGGGTAGGCAACCTCGGCTCTTTTATGTTTCATGGACTTCAACTCCCAGAATTCCTGAGTCAGCAATTCCGGAGTTGATGTCCATGAGTCATAAAAGAGTCGAGGTTGCCTACCCCTGGTCTAGGGTAATTAAGGAATAGTAATGCTTTGGTACAAGTAGTTTTCAACTTACAATCCCAACTGGAGTCACAATTTCCATTGCTAAGCAAGGTACCGTATATGCCGCCGTATTAGGCGACCCGGCGTATAAGATGACCCCCGTCTTTATAGCCGGGCCGCATTCCTAGAACATCGTCTTATACGCCGGAAACTACCAGTATTTCCGGCGCATAAGACGACTCAGCGTATAAGACGACCCCCGTCTTTGGCGCCGATTTCAGCGCTCGCGGAAGTCGTCTTATACGCCGGCATTTACGGTAATCATTAAGTGATTAATGGTCATAAAGAAATTCAGGTTCCCCCATTGGCTTTGCTTATCGGAAGCCAGCTAGGAAGTCGCAAATGGAAATCAACCATCATAAATCCATGCCAATTATCAAGAGCCCAGATTCTGATCATGTGACCAGAGGGATGCAGTAACTGTCACAAGCGTGAGAACTAGTCTTTAGTTACTTTTTTTCATTTAAATTTTGAATGATCACTAAACAAATGGTTGTAAGTTCAGGAAAGAAAAGTAGCTGGCTGGATCACTGTCCATAGAACTATGGATAGATTTTGGGAGAAAAATCCGTGAATTTACAGCAATTCACTACTCCAAAATACAGATAATTGTTTTCTGCTGGTGGGTGTGAAGGAAGCATGCGGTTAGAAGATAGACTGCTATATAAATATTTTGAATAAATGCAAATTTAAATAAAAATGAATTATCCTGAGAATCTGGAGAGTTCCATGTTTCTTTGATGTACCTGCAAAATATTAGTGTCTTTTTCCTGGAATATTTTGATCTTTTATCAAGACTTGGAACAGGCTCTCAGTCCAATTGTTCTTGCTTTCTATCTGTGTTGTGCTCCAACAGAGCAAATAAAATCTTTTTTAAACCCAATTGAGGAGGCCAACTAAATCATCTTCAGATTATTAGTCGGAATTGTGTCTCCCTGGCCGTGCTTTAGAATAGCCATTGTTAAAACTGAATATATAGGTACTCCTTGATTTATGACCACAATTGAACCCAAAATTTATATTGCTAAGTGAGACACTTGTTAACTGAGTTTTGCCCCACTTTATTCCCCATCTTCTTGCGACAGTTGTTAAGTGAATCACTGCAGTTGTTAGTAACCTGATAGTTAAGTGAATCTGGCTTCCCCATTGACTTTGCTCGTCAGAAGGTCACAAAAGGTGATTATATGTCCCCAGGACACTGCAACGGTCATAAATATGAGTCAGTTGATTTTTATCATGTGACCATGGGGATGCTGCAATGGTCGTAAGTGTGAAAAATGATCATAAGTCACATTTCTCAGTGCTGTTGTAACTTCAAATTGTCATTAAAACAACTGTTGTAAGTCGAGGACTGTTTATTGTTAAAAATATCCTTTTTCTGACTACTATTTTTCCTGTCCTTTCCAAATCTTAGAAAATTAATCCTTGCTTTTATTGATGAAAAGCACATCTGTCTTTTTAATGAAAAAGAAAAAAAATAGTGTGTGTTTTTTCTTGATTGACCACTTTATTTTATTTTGACATAAACCCAGCAAAGAACTTGCATAGGTTTTCTTATAATATACTTGGTATGTGTCTGGTGATATAGGATACTTTGAGCCTGAGGCTCTGTTGTTTTTCCATTCCATTAGCCAAATGACTGTTATGGGAGATTACATGGACATTTTTTTTTAAAAATTTAAAATAATGGATCACTTTTAGAAGCATTCATTCCTTCAAGAGATTTTTGAGAATGGAGTGATGGATTTGCAACACACGGAAGCTTTGTGAACGAGAATATTAATCAAGTATTTATCCAGGCAAGCTTTCTGTCGAGCAGTGTGTTTCAATCTTGGTAGCTCTAAGAAGTATGGATTGCAACTCTCAGAATTCCTCAACCAGCATTTTGATTGGGGAATTCTGAGAGTTGAAATCCACATGTTTTGAAGCTACCAAAATTGAGAAACATTGCCTAAGAGGAAAGATTTTCAGTATACCAATATTGGTAGAGTAAATTGAAAATGTAGATCTTGAAGGTGGAATATACAGTGTCCTCAGCTTTTGTAACCGAATCTATGTTTTTACCTTTGAATGTTATTAAGTAAATATCTATAGATGAGCTTGCTTCAAACTTTTTAGTCTGAACTGAATTGCTTTTCCCAGTCCATCCAGAAATATCTGCCCTTAATTCAGAACATTTTATATTAGAAATGCAACAAGTGAAAATTGTTTTAGCACTAGCAACAGCACTTAGACTTATATACTGCTTCATAGTGTTTTACAGCCTCTTATGCAGTTTACAAAGCCAACCCCCAACAATCTGGGTCCCCATTTTACTGACCTCGGAAAGATGGAAGGCTGAGTCAACTGTGAGCCAGTCAGGATCGAACTCCTGGCAGTTGACAGAATTAGCCTGCAATACTGTATTCTAACCACTGCACCACCATGGCTCTTATTTCACATGTATCAGTATCAGCTCTGGTGTCTTATTGAATATCATATAGCATATCTTTGTAGCAATAGCAATGGCAGTTAGACTTATATACCGCTTCACAGTGCTTTACAGCCCTCTCTAAGTGGTTTACATAGTTAGCATATTGCCCCCAACAATCTGGGTCCTCATTTTCTGATCTCAGAAGAATGGAAGGCTGAATCAACCTTGAGCCGGTGAGAATTGAACTGCCGAACTGTTGGCAGCCACAAGTCAGCAGAAGTAGCCTGCAATACTGCATTCTAACCACTGCGCCATCAGAGGTATCTTCACATTTGCACCTTTCAGTAATGGCAGGCAATCGTAATGATGACAATAGTAGTAATAATTATAACCAATAATAATAATCAATAGGCATTCAGTGGGGCACAGGTACAGTATAGGTGGTACCTTGCTCAATAGTAGTAACTGAGAGGGATCTCGGAGTCCTAGCGGACCATTACTTAAGTATGAGTCAGCAGTGTGCTGCCACTGCCAAAAAAGATAATACAGGTCTTGACTGCATTAACAGAGGGATAGAATCAAATAGTAATAGTAATACCACTTTATAATGGTTTGGTAAGGTCACACCTGGTAAGGCTACACTTGGAATAATACATCCAGTTTCGTTGCCACAATGTAGAAAAGATGTTGAGACTCCAGAAAGAGTGCAGAGAAGAGCAACAAAGATGATCAGGGGATTGGAGGCTAAAACATATAAGGAATGGTTGCTGGAATTGGGTATGTCTAGTTTAATGAAGAGAAGGACGAGGGGGGACATGATAGCAGTCTTCCAATATCTCAGAGGTTATCACAAAGAAGAGGGAGTCAAGCTATTCTCCAAAGCACCTGAAGGCAGGACAAGAAGCAATGGATGGAAACTAATCAAGGAGAGAAGCAACCTAGAACTAAGGAGAAACTTTCTGACAGTTAGAACAATTAACCAGTGGAACAACCTGCCTCCAGAAGCTGTGAATGCTTCATCACTTTTAAGAAGAGATTGAATAACCATTTGTCTGAAATGGTATAGGGCAGTGGTGGCGAACCTATGGCACACGTGTCAGAGGTGGCACTCAAAGCCTTCTCTGTGGGCACGCGTGCCATAGCCATAGCCCCAGCCCCACCTCCCCCCCGCGGCCCCTCCCTAACCAGCAGCCCCCCTGGAGGAGAGTCACCCCCAAGCGTGGCCTGCAAAGAGCAGCATAGCCAATGATATGGCAGCCGGGCAGCGGGAACAAGACTCTACCCTCACGCCCCGTCATGCGCAGTTGATGCTGTGGGGCATGGGCAGAGGGTATGGCCACTATGGCACTGCTGGGTCACCTGGGCAATCTGTGGCAGGCCATGGAGGCAGTGAGTGACCCTGCAGGTGGGCCGGGTGGGGACAGAGCAGGGGTGGGCTAGGGGGGTGGGGGTAGTTTTTGGCACTTGGTCTCTAAAAGGTTCACCATCACTGGTATAGGATTTCCTGCCTGAGTAGGGGGTTGAACTAGAAGACCTCCAAGGTACCTTCCAGTTCTGTTATTCTGTTCCATTTGAAAATGTTCCAAGCAATTGATAACTGACTGGGAGAATCTAAAAGAAATAATTGAATTTGCTTTCCCAGTTTTTCTTAACATCTGAATAAAGTTTCCTCTTGATGGCAGAGTGCCTGCTGAAGTTAAGCAGTGTGATTTGAATTTAATGCTAGAAAGAAGGACTGTGCACATATTACTGAATTCATAGCTCACATGGATTGTGGACTGAAGAACTTTTCAGATGATGTCTATTGTCTTCACATAAATGTACACTGTAAATTTAATCAAATGCAATTAATAAAAATATTATTTGCACCGGTCCTACGAAGAACTGCTTCACTAGCTTTTAAGACTAGCTTCGTCTTCCACAAGTAGTGAGTAAACATCTCTCCTACCTAATTTTTGACCTCTTTTGAAGGCCACTAGGACTTGGTTCCACGCAGAATGTTATTTCAAAAGGTCTACATTACACTTTCAATATTGATGTTACTATTTCTACCTCTTTCAGTTATGAAGAGAAAAGCCAGATTGAAGGGTAACTGTGACTTCCAGTGATCTTTCCCCATTAACTTTCTGTTCTTTCTTTCTCTGTCTCTCAGCTTGTGAATCGATGCTTGTATTCAGGCAGCACGGACAAAACAGTAAAGTGCTGGCTGGCTGACACTGGAGAGAGGATACGGACCTATAAGGCTCATAAACACAGTGTCAGTGCTTTGAAATATCACGCTGGAATATGTAAGTTCCAACCAACTCCATCGTAAGTTTGTTTGGTTAAGTGTTGGATTTATATTTTGACGGGCATATCCTCATCTTATTTTCACCATAATAACCTTCTGAAATAGATTATGCTGAGAGAGAAGGGTCATACATTAGCCTCCCCCAGGCGGAAAAGCCAGATTGGCGTAATGGTTAAGGTGCTGGCCTCACAGGGGACTGTGAGTTGTAGTCCTGGCCCAGTCATGAAAGCCAGCTGAGTGACTGTGGGCCAATGACCAGGAGATGGTAAATTCTAGTCCCGCCTTAGACATGAGAGCTGGCTGTATGACTTTGGCCAATCAGCAGGAGACTGTGGATTCTAATCCCACCTTAGGCATGTAAGCCAGACAAGTGACTTTGGGCCAATCAATCCCTCTCTCTCATCTCAGCCTACCTCACAGGATTATTGTTGTACAGAAAAAGAGGAGGAGGATGGAATATTATGAATATTCATTGTCTTGAGTCACTTATAAGGTAATAACTGCTGGATAAAAACAATCTAATTATGATCTAGTTCAGTATCTTCATATCTTCACCATCACACCACACTGTTTCTGTAGGAAATGGCAGCAGCAGGAGCTTTAAAAAATGCTTTTTATTGTTAAGAGCTGTAGTGGTTAGAATGCAGTATTGTGGGCAAACTGCCCATAGCCAGAAGTTTGATTCTGATTTGCTTAAGATTGACTCAGCCTTCTGTCCTTCAGAGGTAAGTAAAATGAGGACCTAGATTACTGGGGGCAATATGCTGACAAGCAGCATATAAGTCTAAGTGCTATTGCTGTTGTTATTGTTATAGACATCATAACAGAATGTTGAAAACCTGTCATAGTTTCTCTTTACTACATCTTATGCCAAGCAAACTCAAGGCAGGACTATTTTGAGTTTTGTTCTGGTACCTTGAGATTCTAAGCAGTCTTTTCCAAATCTTCTCCTATCCTAATGGTTTGTATTCCAGGGCCAGGATTATCTTTCATCACACCTAGCGAGTTTCCATTGCTGAACAGGTTGCCAGCTTTTTCAGGTATATGAGAACAGGAAAGAGACTTCACAAGTCTAGCTAAAACTACATTGTATGGATGTAGGTGATAGTAGGCGAATCTTGAAAACCTGCCTTACTTTCCCTTGCCTTCCTTCTAATATCTATTGCAGGGTTTCTCAACCTTGGCAATTTGAAGATGTATGGATTTCAGCTCCCAGAATTCCCCAGCCAGCTGAAGTCTATATATCTTCAAGCTGCCATGTTGAGAGACACTGCTCTAGTTAAATAGGGAGTAGAAAGTCTTCTTCTTCTTCTTCTTCTTCTTCTTCTTCTTCTTCTTCTTCTTCTTCTTCTTCTTCTTCTTCTTCTTCTTCTTCTTCTTCTTCTTCTTCTTCTTCTTCTTCTTCTTCTTCTTCTTCTTCTTCTTCTTCTTCTTCTTCTTCTTCTTCTTCCTCCTCTTCTTCTTCCTCCTCCTCCTCCTCCTCCTCCTCCTCCTCCTCCTCCTCCTCTTTTCTGTCCTGGCCTTAAAGCATACTTCTGTTGTTATCTCCTTGGCTTTCTACAGGAGGAAACATAATCCAGATCTCCCATTCTTTGTCCAGTATCTTCTCCACTACATCACACTGACTCATGGGTTTGAGAGAAGGACTAGTCTGTAGTCACAGAACTTCTATAATAGTTTGTGGGGATTAAACCTGGATTTCTCCACCCAGATCCCATATCTTCACCATCATGCCATATTGAAAGTTCATCCTCAGTTCTGATTTTTTTAAAGACCGACCACTATCTCAAAGCTTGGTTAGCTACATCCCATCCTTCCTTGTGGAAAATGAAAGCAGTCCATGGATAAATATTCAGAAGAAAGCAGGATGCAGTCACTTTCTCCCTTTCTTGAACAGCAGACCAAGTCTTGTTCATTTAAAAAATAAATGGTTCCAGATGGTACAAAATCATCCCAGCAGTTGGCAAAGCTGGTCTGATTTCTTGCTTTCTCAGTGAAAAGAGGAAAAGGACTTTGTATGTCTTTTTTTGTAACCAATTTCATATCCTTTCAGGCTGTGTTGACACTAGCAACCCGTTTGTATTGTGGATTTGAAGCCTTACTACAGTCTATCTAACCCGGTTGATATTTGGCCTGTTCTGCATTCTCCCTGTGGTCAGCAGATGTATTTGAAAGTGTTGAGATGATGTTTGATGAGTGTCTAGGAAACTCTATTGCAGAGGTGTTCAATCTTGGCAATTTTAAGACTTGTGGACTTCACTTCCAGAATTCAGCTATGCTGGCTGGGGAATTCTGAAAGTTAAAATCCACAAGTCGTAAAGTTGTCAAGGTTGGACACCACTGCTCCACTAGATTCTCAAATATCTGGCTTGCTTTAATTGTTCTTTTTAACCACGTGTATAGGGGCATAAGGCAGAGTTAGATGTCATCTGCAAATATTTATAAACAGAGTTTTTAAGTGGGAAAATAGAGATCTGCCTCATGAGTAAGTTACTTGTAGCTTACTTTTGATGATGGCTTTCAGCTTACTTCTCACCCCTGTCCTCTTATTTTTTTTATTCAGAATAGAATACAGAATACAAAATACCGTATTTTCCAGCGTATAAGGTGATCTGGCGTATAAGACGACCACCGACTTCGGCGCCGATTTCCATGCCTAGAAAGTCATCTTATCCACCGGAAACTACCGTAATTTCCGGCATATAAGACGACTCAACGTATAAGACGACCCCTGACTTCAGCGCCGATTTCCGCGCTTTAGAAAGTCGTCTTATACGCCGGAAAATACAGTAACAGTTTTGGAAGGGAACTTTAAGGTCTTCTAATCCAACCCCCTGCTCAAGTAGGACATTTCAGACAAATAACTATCCAATCTTTTCTTTAAAACCTCCAGCTATGGAACACTCAAAACTTCTGGAGGCAAGCCATTCCACTGGTTAATTGTTCACACTGTCAAGAAATTTCTCCTTAATTCCAGGTTGCACCTCTGTTTGACCAGTTTCCATCTGTACTGCTCTTCTTAATTGGTTTCCACCCATTGCTTCTTTCCCTATATTCAAGTGCATTGGAAAATAATAAGTCAACCCCCCCTTTTCTTTGGGGCAGCCCCTCAAATATTGGAAGACTGCTATGATAACACCCCAATCCTTCTTTTTGTTAGACTACATATACCCAGTTCCTGCCTCTAAATAATTTGCAGAATGCATTTCAACCATTATGCATTTCAACCATTAAGAAGCGATTGGGCAACCATTTGTCTAAAATGGTGTAGGGCAGTGGTGGCGAACCTTTGGCACGGGTGCCAGAGGCGGCACTCAGAGCCCTCTCTATGGGCACGCGTGCTGTCACCCCAGTCCTAGGCCTTCAGCTGGGTTTTATAAAACCTTTTCGCTTTAGGCCTCTACCGCTGTGTGAAAAAAAAAAAGGTTCAATCAATCAATTTCAACTTCTCGCAGGGAAAAAAAAAGATCTTGCAAAGTTGGAATTGATTGATTGAACTGTTTAATCCCACCCAGTCTACTGTTACCACTGCAGCCACACCCACCCAATGGGCCACACCTACCCGGCACCCGACGATGCAAAAGTGGGTTTGGGGTTGCAGTTTGGGCACTCGGTCTCTAAAAGGTTCGCCATCACTGGTGTAGGGCAAGGATCCCCAATCCCTGGGCTGTGGCCCGGCATTAAGCTATGGCCTATTGGGAAATGGACCGTGCAAGTGGCAGGCGAGTGGGTGAAACTCCATTTGCACAAGCAGAAGGCATGCACACTCATGCACATGCTTGCTGCTTGCGTGGAACCATCCTCTCTGCTGCTGCTGGCTTCGCCACTGGTCTACAAAGCCAGAAGGGTTGGGGACCGCTGGCATAGGGTCTCCTGCCTGAGCAGGAAGTTGGACTAGAAGACTTCCATGGCCCCTTCCAACTCTGTTATTCTGTTAATTAGCTCTATCAAATCTTTCTGGTGGTAAATATCATTGCACTAACAAGATCAAAATTTGCCATTTGGGGAATATCGAATCCCTACTACACCTTCTCCAGAAAGTGCCTGTCAAAATATTGCTATCCGTCTCCCTCTTTCTCATTGGCCAGTTTTTTCAACTGCAATTTCTGTGCAGCTATTTTGATGGTTCTGGGAGAAACAGTTGGACAGATTTGGTGTTTTTACAACATGCCTCAGTGAAATCAGTCAAACCCAGCATTTTTCACTCTTAGCAAATTTTAAGACGTGTGGACTTCAGCTGGCTGAGGAATTCTGAGAGTTGAAGTCCACATATCTTGAAGTCACCCTGTTCAGAAAACACTGGTTTAACCCTTTAGAAGAGGGGTCCTCAACCCCAGTCCGTGGATCAGCATCAGTCCACAGCATGTCAGCAACCGGTCCGCACAAACAAGTGAAGCCCCCATTCGCAGGGTGCATGGAGCACACGAAACCACGCCCCCTCCGATCCACGGAAAAACCTCTCTCCATGGAACTGGTCCCTGGTGCCCAAAAGGTTGGGGGCCACTGCTATGGAATATTGGATCATTTGGGGGATAAAGTTAGTTTGATGGACAATTATTTATTTATTTATTTATTTATTTACAAATATTTATATGCCGCCCAATCCCAAAGGACTCAGGGCGGCGTACAAAATTAAAAATAGTCATAAAACAATAAAATAATCCAATCATACCGCGAGTCCGATCATATCCCGGCCCCCCGGGGACATCAGCCCCAGGCCTGCTGGAACAGGAGAGTTTTAACGGCTTTCTTAAAGGCCGGCAGGGTGGGAGCAGTTCGCACCTCGGGGGGAAGTTGATTCCACCAGGTCGGAGCCTGGTGGAATCTCTTTTAGGATTTATCTCTTTTAGGATTCTTACAACACACCAATTTCTCATTAACCAGGTTCAATATGATATGGAACTAAGGCCAAAGAAATGACAAGGATTCAGTTCCTGTCAAATTGCAAGAATTCAAAAACTTGCAATTTGGAGCTTCTTAGATCTACTTCAAAGGATTCAAAAATCATACTTGGAGTGCCAGTGTTTATGAGAATGCATAGTCTGTGCCTTTATTTCATTGATTTAAAACATTTATATAACTACTCATTTTATATAATTAACTCTAGGGGTTCCCAACAAAGTCAAAGATTTACCTGTATATATGCATACATGCAGTTACAGATAGTTCTCAACTTACAGCCACAATTGGAACCAGAATGTCTTTTGCTAAGCAAGTAGTTGTTATGAATCATGCAGTCATTAAGCGAAGCTGACTTTCCGTATTGACTTTATCTGTCGGAAGCCAGCTGGGAAGGTCACATGACCCCTGGATGCTGCAGCCATCAAAGATACATACTGATTGCCATCATGGGGATGGTGTGACCGTCTTAAGTATGAGGACCAGTTGTAAGTCACTTTTTGCAGTGCCCCTGTGACTTCAGATAATCATTAAATGAATGATTGTAATTCCAGAACTACATGCATAATGATGATGAAGTACATCTTAAACAAGAAATCTTTAGCCATCTCCGTGGTGAAAGAAATAAAACATGCGCCAAACTTGGAGTGGCTTTGTTACAGCAATATATAAATGGCCTTGCAGGCATTCAGAAAGGATGACTCAGTTACCCCACCCAGATTAGAAGATGGAAATAAATTCAAGGTTTATTGATATCAGTGTTGGAACAGTGTGGTAGCAGTAAAATTTCGTTTCCAAACTTTAAGTTTTAAAGTTGTTTTTTGGCTTTAGGGGTGCCTGGCCTGTAATTATAACAGCTGGTTTGTTGGAATTGACAAACAAACCTGGACTAATTTTCAATGGTAGGATAACTTTCAGATGGAATTGGGGGAGGGAGAGAAGCTATCACATTCCATGCAAAAATGCCTTCTTTTGAAAGGCATTCCATTATGCTGGAAAATGAGTTGTTCTATTGTTTAAAACAATTAACTTTGTAATCAGGAAATACCAGACTTAATTGGCGAATATGATTCGTTACGATACATGGGATTGCTCTAAGGATCCATAAATGATCTCTAGGTGGTGGAAAAGGGAATTAACCAAATAGATACAATTTTTATTTTTATTTTTGGATCTATTTTACAGCTTGTTTCCTAAATTATAACTTTCACGGTAGAAAGACATTGACAGAAGGGATAGGGAAATAAATGCTGCCTAGGGAATGATCAGCAGGCATAGCCCCCAGCTCCATAATGGCAGAGAAGGAGACTCAGAAAGAACTATTTTTAACTTTTCAGGCTGTAAAAGAGAGGGCGCAAGATTTGTACTTTCAGACTTGCAAGATTCTGCCCATGTAACCTTACATTAGGATTAACGCAGCTGGTTGTTTTTCCTGTCAGGCCTACCTGGTAAGGCTGACAATTTGCCTTCCCATATTATTTTGGAATGGGGAGGAGTTATTTGAACACATTAATGCTAAGAAATAAAATTTTGATTAGTGCAGGGCATAAATATTTGACAGAGATATGTTCTTTACTATTAAAAAGTCCTTTAACCGTGAATTCCTCATCAATAAACAGCAAAAATTAAACTGCACAATTCGCCTGATAAAATAGCCCACCTGATATTGCTTATGAGGTTCTATTACTGTAATAAAACATTTCAAGGATAACTTGATTTGTGTGTGGTTTGCTTGCTGCACAGTAGCAGATAGAAAAGCACTCCAGAGGGTCATCACCATCGCCCAGAGGATTATTGGCTCCCCTCTCCCCCCCCGAACGAACTGTACAGTTCCTTTGTCTTAGGAAAGCTCAAAATATTCTTAAAAGACTCGTCTCCTCCAGGACATTCTTTTTTTGAATTATTACTGTTGAGTCCTTCGCGGAAATGTAAGACACGAGAAGCAGTTGTAGTTCTCAGTTTTCTTTATTCTGCGTTCAGCTTACAAGTAGATGGCTTCAGCAGCTCCCAAAACCTCTCAGCTTCTTATATAGACATTTCCCGGGTCAATGCGATACTTTTCCCGCGCCAGCACCCGCGCATGCGCACGGCGCTGGCGACAGCCTGTCTGGTCCCGGGCAGCTTTGCACCTGCCCGGGACCGCCTGCAAACGCCCCGAGCCGTTTGCAAGGCTCGGGACATAACACCCCTTTCCCCCGGGCTAAAACTACTACCAACATATAATCATTATTTTATGCAGTGTTCTGCTTCTCAGTGCTCCTATCGTTACCTGGCTTTTGTTTAGCCAGCAATGTTATGTAATCCTCTAAGTATTTAGGAGACTTCCTTGCTCTCTGTGACCTTCTCAGCTCTGGGTTTCTGACAGGTGTTCCCTGACTGAGGGGTGACAAGAGCCTGTTCCCCTTATCATGCCTTGGTGCCTTCCAAGGACTTTGCCCCGATGCCTGGCCTGCTTGCTCGCCCACCGGGCTCGTCAGGCCAGGGCTTCTGTCACTTTGTGACCTGGTTGACCTGCCTAGCTGTAGGCCCTCGGGCCCCTTGAAGTGATAGCCACTGCTGGGCGTCTCTATAGAACCTCCTAGGTCCGTCCAAGACCTGTCAGGAGGCTGTCCAATCCCTAAGCCCCGTTCTGTGTCCGGGCTCGTGTGGGTCTCTGTACCTTCCCAAAACTCAGTTACTCCCTGATTTGGGCTAGAGGTGTTGCGGTCGGGACTTGGTTCCTCGACCACCTCCCTGTAAGTTTGACCCCCTGTAGGATTAGGGGTAAGGTCAGGCCAACTCTGGGGATTGTGTGCCAGCTCTCTTGCGGGGAATGATTTGTTGGGATGCTCCCGGTATCCTCCGTGACTGGAGTGCTGTGTGATGTGTGTGGAAAGTGAGTATGCCCCCGGGGTGACTCCCTGGCTGGAGTAGGCGTGAGTGCCTGTTGTGTGGGTAAGCTCCATGAATTCCTTTTCGGAGCACTTGCGGAAGCTTGAAATGGGCCGTCAGTGGCTCCATCAGTGGAGATGGGCAGCAACTCGTGCCCTTCCCTTTGCTCCAAAGGGTCCCCCTCCCCCCTGGAAAAGACCCAGGAGTCTCATCTGAAAGGTCCCGCCTAGGGCGGAGTTGGTCGATGTGCCGACGCAGGACACGACCATTGGCCAGGGCTACCTCGTAGGAGAGAGGACCTGTGACCCTGGAAATAGAAGCGGGGACCCATGTATGACCAGGCCCGTAATTGCGAGTCCAGACCGGGGCACCCTCAAGTAGTTGTCTAGGTGCCCTAGGATGTGAGGTAGATGAAGGCAGTCGGTCCGGATGCAACCGGTCAAGTTTAGTAGTAAGTTGACGCCCCCAACGAAGTTCAGCTGGGCTTCTCCCTGTAGAAGTGGACGGTGTGGTGCGATAAGAAAGGAGAAAGTCAGCCAACCTGTGAGGCCAGTCCCCGTAGGTGAGTCTTTTCAAGGCATCCTTTGTGATGCGCACCATACGTTCAGCCATACCGTTGGTGGACGGGTGGAAGGGTGCAGACGTGGCATGACGACTCATGTTAGCCTGTAAGAAAGCTTGGAATTCGGAGGAAGTGAATTGAGGGCCGTTGTCAGACACGATGACATCTGGAAGCCCGTGTGCAGCAAAAATCCCCCTCAGTACCTGAATAGTCTTTGCAGTGGTGGTGGAAGAGACAGGTACAACCTCAAGCCATTTTGAATGGCTGTCAACAAGGACCAAAAAGAACTGGCCCTGAAAGGGCCCAGCGTAGTCAATGTGCACCCTAGACCATGGGGACTGCGTTTCCTCCCATTTATGCACGGGAGCTTGGGGCATCTCTGGGCGAGATCGTTGGCACAGGTGGCATGCATGCACCTTAGCCTCAATATCCTTATCTAAACTAGGCCACCACAAGTGGCTGCGCGCAAGAGCCTTCATACGAACAATGCCAGGATGACCCTCGTGGAGGGATTCTAAGACCCTAGTCCTCATTGAGGTGGGAATGACAACTCTGTTTTCCCCAAAGCAGACAACCCTGAGAAAGGGACAGCTCGTTCCTTTTGGACCAGAAACTCTGAAACTCAGGACTAGGGCAGTGCTCAGGCCAACCAGACAAAACCCAGGAACGGACACGTGAAAGTGTGTGATCTGTACCTGTTTCAGCGGCAACATCCCTGGCACTAAGAGGGAGCTCGGGCAAAGCTTGGATTGATAGAATGTTGACAGCTGGCGCAGGGTCAGCTTCTACTACTGGCAGAGGCAATCTACTGAGTCCATCAGCATGGCCCATTTCTTTTCCAGGCTTGTGGAGTAAAGAAAAATCATATGCAGACAAAAAAATAGACCACCTAAGCATTCTAGGGGAAATGATTTGGGGAGTCTGCTTACGTGTGGTAAACAGTCCCAGCAGAGGCTTATGGTCAGTGAAGACCGTGAAATGCCTGCCATATAGACAATCATGGAATTTTTTAATTCCAGCAACAACAGCCAGAGCCTCCCTGTCTATCTGAGCGTAGTTGCGCTCAGCAGAAGACAATGTTCTGGAGTAATATGCAACAGGAACCTGAGTTCCATCAGGACAGCTCCAACCCCGTAAGGGGACGCATCACAAGCGATGCACACAGGAAGGGACTCGTTGAAATGTGCAAGTACACTGTTAGAAGTGAGCAAAGCCTTGACTTTGTTAAAACAACCCTCATGCGTTTGTGACCACTGCCACACTGCTTGCTTGTCTAGTAGCCTGTGAAGAGGCTCAGCTACACTAGCTTTTTGTGGAAGAAAAGAATTGTAGAAATTCAGGAGGCCCATGAAGGCCTGAAGTTCGGCCTTGGACTTTGGCCTAGGTGCTTCTAAAATAGCAGTTAGTTTGGATTCAGCAGGGTGAATCCCAGCAGCATCAATTTTGAACCCCAGAAATTCAGTAGAAGGCACCCCAATCTTGCATTTGTCTTTTTTTGAGCTTGAGGCCTGATTTCCTGAATCTTAACAGAACAGCCCTGAGCCTTTCAGCTAGAATGTGTGTGGAGTCTCCTGCAATCAAGACATCATCAAAGTAGGGGCAGACCCCTGGTATACCTCGTAGTGTGTTTTCCATAACGCTTTGGAAAATCCCAGGAGCGACATTCACTCCAAACTGTAGCCTTTTTACTTTAAAGGCCCCTCTGTGGGTCACAATAGTCTGAGCTATAGCAGCATCATCATCAACAGGCAGCTGTTGATATGCTTGAGCTAGGTCAAGCTTTGCAAAAACACGCCCCCCCCTTGAGAGAGGCCAGGATGTGACTGACCACAGGAACAGGATAGGCCTGTTGCTGCAATGCCTTATTGAGTGTGCATTTGTAATCAGCACAAATGCGAATGTCCCCATTTGCCTTTAGAGGCGTGACAATGGGGGTCTCCCAAGGACTGGAATCAACAGGTTCTAGAATTCCCTGTTGGATCAGTATGTCTAACTCAGTGTCAATTTTACTCTTTAAAGCAAAAGGAACCCTTCTTGCTTTAATTCTAATGGGAGTGACAGTGGGGTCTAGCTTTAAGGACACAGGGGGTCCTTTGAATGTGCCCAGCTGGAGGCTGAAAACATCTGCAAATTCTTTGCAGACTTCCTGTAGGTCGAGTGTTTGTAAACTGTTGAGTCCTGTGACGTGTATCCCCAGGGCCTCAAACCAATCGAGTCCTATGAGACTCGTTCGTTCACCCCCTACTACTAATAAGTCTAGTGGACCTTCAAAACTCTTGTATTGCACGTTAAGGGTGGCCTCCCCCTTAACACACACTCTTGAATTTTGAAAATCTGTTAACACAATGTCAGAAGGCCTTAGCTTGACCTGAGTTCCACTACCGGAACAAATCTTCCTAAATGTATGCAAGGAGATGATTGAAAGGGCAGACCCTGTGTCTAGTTCCATAGTTAATGGAACCCCTTGTAGCTTCACCTTAAGTGACAGCTTTTTCTTAATGGGCTTGTGTGTGCCTGTCCTGAAGATGCTTCCTCGCGAAGCGCAAAAACCTACCCTATTCTGGCTGGGAACCCCGGTACCTTTCAGGCGCAATTCTTCCTGAGGTTGTACCTTCTGACGGCCCAGGCACACAGCTGCAATGTGTCCTTGTTTGCCGCATGCCCGGCAGGTAGCGGAGCGGAACTTGCAGTTGGTTCTCCTGTGGCGACCTCCACAGCCGATGCACTTGAGCAGAGCTGAAGAGCTTCCCTTCTGATTTTCTTCCTTCGTGGGGTGGAGACGGTCGACTTCCTCGTCCGGATCCTCCTCGGAGTTCCTTTGGACGTCTTCCTGGTGCACGGATGCAACCTCTGGACTGTTTCTGATTGGCCGCATGTTCTTGACAGCGCCGCCTGCTGCTTCTTCTGCGGTGACTTCTCTTAAGGCATCTTGGAAGGACAATTCTTCTTTAGCAAAAAGTCTCTGTTGTAGATCTCGATGCCTTAACCCGCACACGAATCGGTCCCTCAGTCGTTCTTCGAGGTCCTTGAACTCGCAGTGCTTGGCGGCCTTCCTCAATGCGGCGATGTATTCTTTGGCCGACTCTCCGGATCGTTGATCCCTCTGCTCGAAGGTGTGGCGCCATGCGATGATGGACATCTTAGGCTGGAAGTGCTCCTTCAGTAGCTTCTTTAGATCTGCGTAGCTAACAGACTCTACTGGAACAGGTGCTGCAAGGTTTTCTGCGATTTCGAAGGCGTCATGACCGCAAACACAAAGCAGGGTGGCAGCCTTCAAGCTCTCTTCCCTCACTTGGTTTGCCTTGAAGTAGTTCTCCACCCTGGCTACGTAGGACTCCCACCGCTCTGGATGTGAGACGTCGAACTCCGAAAGCCTTCCAACCTTTGCCATCTTCAGGAGACGGGTCTATCAGCCAGCCTACCCCCAAATGCGCACTGGATTGGCTGCCGAGTCGACACCGTTCCGCCGCTCAGGACTCACTTGGGTAAGCTTACACTTCTTCCTTTCCAGGCGATGTAAGGCATCCCACCCTCGTCGCCAGTGTTGAGTCCTTCGCGGAAATGTAAGACACGAGAAGTAGTTGTAGTTCTCAGTTTTCTTTATTCTGCGTTCAGCTTACAAGTAGATGGCTTCAGCAGCTCCCAAAACCTCCCAGCTTCTTATATAGACATTTCCCGGGTCAATGCGATACTTTTCCCGCGCCAGCACCCGCGCATGCGCACGGCGCTGGCGACAGCCTGTCTGGTCCCGGGCAGCTTTGCACCTGCCCGGGACCGCCTGCAAACACCCCGAGCCGTTTGCAAGGCTCGGGACATAACAATTACCATCTGGCAGACGGTACAGGATAATAAAAACAAAGATAAATAGGCTAAAAATAGTTTTTATCCCAGCACTGTAACCATATTAAATACCACAATATAGTGCAACATTGAAGTGCAATATTAGGGGCAGTGCAATGATGAATAGAATGTGAAGGATGTGTGTATATTAATGTATGTTCTTATTTGTGGTTTTTACTTGTATGTAGTGTGCACTGTGGACAGCACTTAATTTCTTTGTGAGTTCCACAATGACAATAAAGATACTCTATTCTACTAATGTTCCTGATAGATTGCAATTGATTGCAATAGCTTGATATTCCAAATGGATATTCAGTTAAATTAGCTTCACTGAATGAATGCTTTGGTTTGTTATTAATGTTAAGTGCAACAGAACATTTGCCTTGAAGTCAAAATACAGATTTGCTCTGCCCCCACCCATCAATGTATTCATATTCTATTGTTGCCTGTGGCAAAAAGTACTAATTCCTGTTTTCTTCTTATTAAAGTGTTTCTATATAATGGATTTATTAGACATTTAACACCATCATTATTGGACTTTTCATGTTAGCAATAAAATAAAAAAACCACTTTAAATACTAATTCCAGCATAATCTGATATGGTTAATTAGTTTTGCATATCACATTGACTTACTGTAATTACAATTAATAACAACCTCCTTGATTATAGTTTCAGTTCATAGTACAGTATGGTAAATCAGTATAAGTAAGCATGGTTATCTGAAAAAAATAAGGACATTTCAAATACAGGTAATCCTCGACCTACAAGCAGTTGCTTAGCAACCATTCAAATTACAACGGACCCTGAAAAAGCTACTTTTGACCCACATTCGACATTGGCCCCCTCCCCATTTGCTTAATGACTACTACAAAAAGGTGGTAAAATCAGGCACTGTCACATGGTTACCTGCTTTTACAACTGTCACTCGTATGAGTAAAATTACAGGTTGAGGACAACTTGTAGGTAAAAGAATTCTATATATTCTCTCTCTATATATTCTGATATATATTGTTTATAGGGAGTTATATTTTGCCCTATTCACCATATACAGTAGATTTGAGTTTAGACAATGCAAAAGACTCAATATTTCATCCATTTTGTTCTCTACTTTTTATTTGACCAGCTCATTTGCTTCTTATTTTGATTTGCCCCTAATCTTAATCTTTGATAGAGTTATACATTATATTTACAACATTATTACCCTTATTTATTTTCCATTTTATTTTAGTAAGCTGATAGCGATGACAATAGCAATAGCACTTAGATTTATATACTGCTTCATAATCCTTTACAACCCCCTCTAAGTGGTTTACAGAGTCAGCATATGGCCCCCAACAACCTGGGTTTTCATTTTACCCACCTTGGAAGGATGGAACCTTCAGCCGGTCAGGATCGAACTGCTGGCAGTCGGCAGAGTTAACCTGCAAAACTGCATTCTAACCACTGCATCACCACAGCTATTCTCTGATCCTTTGGGACTGTAATGTAATGGGATGCAAATATCCTGTCTAAGAAATGCATAATGTAAAATAATCTGAATAAGCCTCTCATCCTTATTTTTTTCTCATCAGTGTTTACTGGAAGTGGTGATGCTTGTGCTCGAGCGTTTAACACAAAGACCGGCATTCTGCAAAGAGTGTTTCGTGGTCATAAGTTGGTTATTAACTGCATCCAAGTAAGCTGCAACATTACAGATTCTCTGATTTTACTACGGGGGAATGAGATGATGCAACTTCTGTCCAAAGTATTCATAAGGCCATTTCATTTTAGATACTCATAGAAGACCGCCCTTTCATCAATAATGCTTATTATAAAAAATGTGCCAATAGAAGGGAATATTTATAGCTCAGGGTTGAACTGTGGAGCCCTTAAGGTTTTCTGAGCTTGGTTGTTTTCTTGCAGATCTTTCATTATCTGATTAATATAATCATCAGTGCTAGAAGGAAGAAGGATTTGCTCACTGGTGGGGTAAGCTACCTGTATATAAACAGAGAGCAGACCTGTCTTTCTTCTAGCCCAGATGATGTTATCTAGTTGGGTTAGGAAACTTCTGCAATAAAACGGTTAAGCTCAGAGAGCACCAAGGACCCCACAGTACTATTCTTAAATTCTTCCTCTGCTTTTATTTTTTTTATTTTGTTAAACAACTTCTACACTCATAAACAAAAAATGCTAAGGAAATACAACTGCCTATGCTTTCCTAGCTCACCTTTGCTCCTTCTTTTGTGTGAGTTGTTGCATGGCTTTAGATTTCTCTTGAGTTATACGTATAGATTGAAACTGCATCAGCCCACATTTCCACGTAATCCCTCTGCTTTGTAAGTATGCCAGAGCAAGAAAGCTCTCTCTTTGCTGCTGTCTTGTGTTGTGTTGTGACTGTCAATGCTAAGCAGTCTAAGTATGGCCCTGTTGTTCCAGATTCACAATGAATTATTGTACACAGCTTCCCACGATGGCACACTAAGGATCTGGGACATCCGGCAGATTTGTAAACGGAACAAGCGTCGCTTGAAGGAACGTTCTATCCAGGGTAGACATTTCCACAAGGGAAGCTTACCTCGCCTTTTCAACAACAAAGTGGGCTGTGTGCTTCATCAGGAAAATGGAGGACCACGGGAAACTATGGAACTTGAGTGAAAACTGGAAGAGATGAGTAACATGAGTAGCAAACCAGGAGAACTTATGATCTTCTTCCCAGCTACTGGCTAGAGTCTAGACCCATCTGGAGCTCAATCTTACCACACCTCATTTTGCTTTGTGCCTGGCTGGCACTGCCCAGCACCTACCTGGGGGTTGTGTTTCACATGAAGAAACAGACTGGAGTATGACAGACTAAAATATGACAGACTAGAGTATGACCCCCTCCACCTCAGATATGGGACAAATTTCTATCTTGATGCCAATGGAAAACAAAGCTTGCTGACATTCTTGAATCCAATACATCCCCAATGTTATGAAGGAGGCCTATATTGCTAGTTGGTTGAGCTGTGGTGCCCCTTCTTGATTGGTGGATCATAGAATGATGCCCATTGTTCACATTGAATGGTCCAGGGCTTGGGAACTGAATTCCAAACAACCAATGCTATTGGAAGAGGCAGAGAAAGAGATTTTTAAGGAACAGGTATATAAAATTTATTAAATTGGATGGGGGAAACATTTAAAGATACATCCAGAAACACATAAGAAAAGAATAGATGCTTTACATGGGAGTTGATATCTGTGCCGTTTTTACAGATAGTTGAGGCCAAGTTTGAATTCAGTTGAGCATGTTTTATAGTTGAAAAAATTATCTTCCTCTCTCATTTCAAAACAGCTCTGGTGCATCCCAAACTTGACTGATTAGTAGTCAGTATAAATCTATTTTGGATTGACAGGGCCTTCTGTCAGCGCTCTACACCAGTGTTTCTCAACCTTAGCAATGTTAAGATGTCTGGACTTCAACTCCCAGAATTCTCCAGCCAGCTGGAGTTGGTTGGGGAATTCTGGGAGTTGAAGTCCATATATCTTAACATTGCCAAGGGTTGAGAAACAGTGCTCTCTGTCCAGTTTTCACCAATAATTTAAAAACATCATAACCATGTACCATACTTTCCCCAACATACTTTTTTCCACATTGCTTCCCCAAGTATGTATATTATTATTGCACATTTTTTAAAGATATAATTCTCTGCTGGGAATTCCACAGAAGGCTGGAGGAAGCTTTAAACAATTGTGCAGGACAACACTAGTGTGATTGCTGCTTAAATTTATATTTTCGTTGCCCTGGAATTGCTTGGTACCACTTTCAAACGCTAGTCATGAAAAGTGCATAAATTTCTGAACATGATTGGCCAGACAAAACTACATTTGATAAAGAAATAAACCGGCTCTTATTGTAAATAATAATCTTTCTCAGGAGAAACTGCTCAACAAAAACAGCTTTCAAGCTGGCAACTTGCAGGCTAGAGTTAAATGTTCAACCTATGGCCACAAATGAGATCAGAAATTCCATTGCTAAGCAAGAGAATTGTTGCAACCAATTTCACAACCTTTTTGGCCATGGTTGTTAAGCAAATCACTGCAGTTGTTAAATGAGCGGTGTAAGTTATTAAGTGAATTGGGCTTTCTGCTCCCCGATTTTGCTTGTCAGAAACTGGCTGAGAAGATAAAAAATGGATAGCACAAGACCCAGGACACTGCCCAGATTCTGATCATACTGTAAACTTTGGGGATGCGGCGACAATGCTGAGGACTGATCTTAAGTTCCTTTTTTCAGTGCTATTGTAAGTCACTGAATGGTTGTAAGTTGAGAATTTCCTGTAATCTTCTCTCCCTTTGAATTGGCTTGAATACCCAAGATGACTTTAAAGCATTCTGTGGGATTATATATATATACACACACACACACACAAAAATACCGTTTTGATACTTAAAGCACCAAGAAAGAATCAGTTTCCACTGTAAAAAACCCTACAAACCATTCTTTTTCTTTAGAAACAAGACTGAATTTACAGTTCAATTTGGGAACGTATGTCAGTATTGTTCCAAATGTGAAATAAGATCTTGAGATGTTTCTAAAAAGCAAATCCACTCATTTCCTCTGTCAACTGCTTAGCTCAGGTACACCTATCCAGTAGCAAAGCAGAATAGTTTGAAGGCATCAAGGGGCATCAAAGCAACAGCCCGCTATGCCATATAGATTAAGGACTTTCGGTAGATGATATTCATTGACCCTTTCTTGTAGTTTTCAACTTTCAACTTTCTGGATGCAGAGGAACTTTCAGTTCTGATGCAACCTCTTAATCTGAGGGAGAAGAGCTACAGAAGAATTTCTGGTAAGGGAATTCTGGGAATTGAGATTGTTGGCAAGGCTGAGAAACATTGATCTAAATTCCATTGGTTAGATTAGAAGATGTAAAGGTTGGGTGCAGTTTTTGGGAGAAGGAACATTTTAACTAATTGCCATAGGACTGAAAGCAGAAATGAGATGAATTCTTTCAGTAGTGAAGTTGTCATAGGTTGGATCACCCAAGGAGACTGTTCCTTGAGATATAAATCCTTGCAGATGTGTTCCAGAATTCAAAATGAATGAATAATGACTCTCTCTTGGTTTTGAAGTAGAGAATGGAAGTTGAGCAACATCTCTGAAGAACACAGTTCATTCTTCAAAAGAGAGAGAAGAATTTTGGAAGACTTCAAATGTCCTGGTTGATTGAGTTTTTCTTTGTGGGAATGAAACTCATCCTAGTTTTTCTCTCTTCCTAGTATTTGTTTAGATAACCACTGAGCCATAAACATATAATAGTCATTGTGGATTTTCTTTTAGCTGAAACAAACACTTTTAATCATTTGTGTACTTTGGGGGTGGGGTCCTTGTTACATACTGTAATCCTATCACTGTCCATGGGGGGGGGAGGAGTAAAAGAAATTGGAAAATAAATATTCTTCTAAAGAGAACATGGTATTGTTTGGTTTGGACTGATTTTAGTCACAGTGAATGCGGAAGAAGAAGCATCTTTGGTGTCCCAATTACTTTATTGAAACTGGAAAAAGTATAATTGTTGCTAATTGATAAACTTGTATCTCCAGCCAGGAAAGTATTTTCTCGGAAGAACAGTTCAACTAGATGGTGTTAGTAGGCCATGGTTGTGAGAAGACAAATGACATTTTTTTCCAATATCTCATAAGAGGGAGGAGGAGGAGGAGGAGAATCTCAATGACCATCAATGAATAGTTAGCCAACTTGTCTTCCAATTGCTATAATAAGATTAGCATTCCATATAGTTGTGTCTATGACAAAGGTGGAGACCTTGATATGGAATACTTGGAAGTTCAGCATTTTTTAGGAGGCTCATCTATTTCCCTCTTCCAGTATGAATTACAGATCTTTGATAGGAACCAAACCACAGTATTACATGCTTGACCTTCTTCAAAACTTGGAAACTAATGAAACTTGCTTGCTAGCTGATGAAAGGAAACTGAGAAAGAATATTTTTTCAATAGCTTTGTCATAATAACTAGCATATCTGCACTTAACTATTCTATTATTCTTCGTTTCTAAGGTTGCTTAGACAGTAAGGGGGAAAGTTTTTGGGGTCTCCAGATTTTGCTAAACCACAAATGATTTTAATATCTGCAGGTGTCAAAGCATTCTTGATTCGTCAAGATGACATCCAAATGTAAATAATTGCAAAATTCTTGTGAGATTTCAGCAATCTTCTCAAAGATCACATGGGAGCTAAAGGGTGAGATGGCTTTGAACAGAAGATTTGAAAGATCTCTCAAGAATTAGAATAATTTTAAATGAATATTAACTGGGAAGGTGAAGTGCCCAGTCCATTGTGCATAATTACCTTGTGACACCTGTTAAAGTATCAGCCCACCTTGATTGAAAAGTGCCTGCTTGAATAGATCACAGTTACTATTTTCTGCTTAAAATACAGAGAATCCTTGAGTTAAAACCTTTTGTTTAGCAATCATCTGAAATCATGACATTGAAAAAAAAATGTGCACTCCTCAACTGTCATAGTAACCCCGGTTATATGTTCAGAATTTGGGCACTTGGTAACTGCCATATATTTATAAGGGCTGCAGATTTTGGGATCAAATGATCACCATTTGTGACTTTCCCAGTTCAGAATGGGACAACCCACCACAGCCAATTCTTTGCCAACTGGCCTTAGCCAACTCACCATGGCCAACTTGTCACAGGACAATTTAACAATTAAATTGTTTAAAATAAATAATACATATTTAAATTTTTGTCATTCACATTTCGTTTTGTTCTTCCTTTTGCATCCTTTCTTTATTGATTCTACTCCACTGTTTCTTTGATATTAGTGTAACTCTTGTCCTGCGGCGAGTTGGCTGTGGCAAGTTGAATAGAATAGAATAGAGCTGGAAGGGACCTTGGAGGTCTTCTAGTCCAGCCCCCTGCTCAAGCAGGAAACCTGTACCATCTCAGACAGGTGACTGTCCAGTCTCTTCTTAAAAACCTCCAGGGATGGAGCGCCCACGATTTCTGGAGGCAAGCTGTTCCACTGGTTAATTGTCCTCACTGACAGGAAGTTTCTCCTTAATTCCAGGTTGCTTCTCTCTTTGGTCAGGTTCCATCCATTGTTTCTCATTCTTCCCTCTGGTGCTCTGGTGAACAACCTGACCCCCTCTGCCTTGTGGCAGCCCCTCAAATACTGGAGCATTGCTATCTTGTCTCCCCTATTTCTTCTTT
Source organism: Crotalus tigris (assembly GCF_016545835.1). Taxonomy (NCBI): domain Eukaryota; kingdom Metazoa; phylum Chordata; class Lepidosauria; order Squamata; family Viperidae; genus Crotalus; species Crotalus tigris. Next base: position 1,484,624 of record NW_024096849.1, read on the forward strand.
TCTTTAGACTATCCAAACCCAAGTCCTGCAGCCGTTCTTTGTATGTTTTAGCCTCCAGGATCATCTTAGTTGCTCTTCTCTTAATTGTCATAGACCTTCCCAATTGGTGTCTGACCAGCAAAGTCAATGGAGTAAGCCAGATTGGCTTAATGAAAATGTGACTCAACAGCTGCAGTGATTCACTTAACAATCATGGCAAAAAAAGTTGTAAAATTGGGCACTTAATAAGTATTTTTCTTAACAATGAAAATTCTGGTCCCAGTTGTGGATGTAACTATATTCTACCCATGTTCTCAAAGGGATGTAATCCTGAAGATAAGCGCAATTGTTAAAATGGTGAATTTCCATCACAGTAGATCTCATCTTCTGAGCCTAGTTCTGACTTAAAGAATTTCAGTTCAGCCTGAAGCTCTCGGTTTGTGTTGACAAATTACAGTTAAGATGAAGATTGGCAAAACAAAAGTGACAATGACATTGTTTGGTTCATTTCCTTTGCCCCAATGAAAAGCAGATAGCTGAGCTGACTTCCATGCCATTCTCCTGCCGCTTGAGTGAAGTGGATGGATGCATTTTTAATGTGTTTTTCTATTTCTGAGCCGAGTGCATGATTAATGTTTCTGTCAATTCATTTTTCTTTGCTAATTCCAAACACTTGAGCAAAATTTTCCTTGGTTTTGATGGCATCAACTTTCAAGGAGGAAGTGCATGGCTTCTGTAGAAATTAGCAGTCATCAAACCCAAACTCACCAAAATGATAGTACGAAAAAAATATACAGGACATTGTAGCAACATCCTGAACTGGGAGCAAGGAAATTAAATGTCCAATTTATATAAAATTACTATAAAAAGATGAAGGTGGCAGCACAGGAATTCCAACCAAACCTTTGCCTTCAAATGTGAATCTGTGCAGACACAACTACATCACTCTGGATGGTGGAGATGCGGCCTGTCTTGTGCAAATGTGTGATGTCTTGTGCATTTGAGCCTTACTTATATAGTGGTTATCACCTCATCAGTATGATAATTATTATTACACCATTATTATAAATAAATGTACATGACGAACAGTCCTAATATTTCTTCCTCCTTCTATTTTCCTCATAACAACCCTGTGAGGTGGGTGAGGCTGAGAGAGAGGGACTGGCTCAAAGTCACCAAAGTCAGGCCTAAGGTGGCACTAGAACTCATAGTCTCCTGGTGATTGGCCCAAAGTCACCCAGCCAGCTTTCATGCCTAAGGCAGGACTATAACTCAAGAGCCTTTTTTTTTTTTAATTTGATGCCTCGACTATTAGACCAAACTGGCTCTATGGAGCTGACTGGGAAAATCAGAAAATTAAAGTCCATACTTCTGAAAATTGCTGAAAGGGAGAAACATGGGAGACATTGAAGTTGAAAAATGAAGAATTTGCCAGATTGTCAAAGTTGACCCAGAAACACTTAAAGCAAAACGAAACAAAACAAAACTCTCCTGGATCACCACCAAATATGTGAATAATTTTGATATGAATACTAGGGATGCACACCTGAGCCCAAACACTTCCCATCCCCTAAGATTTATCATCAATTGCGTGTACATTGGGAAGCCAGGGGCTTCTGGTTGCATTGTGCAAGTTTTCTCTTTCTGTCCTAAGGCCAAACAAACTGGGAAATACTAAGTTTACAAATGCAAATGTCTGGACCGTCAGTAAAATCCCCCCCAAATTAGGTGGGTACACAATAAGTGTTTGTCCTACATCTACCTTTATTCAGTCACACATTTTAGAAGTTCATTGCAGCATCCATCCATTATTGCTGACTCTTCTGTCTTTTTGGCAGTATAGCAGTTCTCAATTCCACATAAGGCTGAACTCATTTCCACCTCTTCCAGACCTTGCAATCCAAGAATGACCTACCGCAGGGGTCTTCAAACTTGGCCCTTTGATGACTTGTGGACTCCACTGCCAGAATTCCTCAGCCAGGCACACTGGCTGAGGAAGTCTGGGAGTTGAAATCCACAAGTCATCAAAGGGCCAAGTTTGAAGACTCCTGACTTAATCACTTTATTCTCACAAGACTAGTAAGTTGTTCCCTGTTTCCCGCCATATCTCCATGTGTGTTTCTCCCTGGCATGAATTCCTACAGGACTGCTGGCCCCAGGCTGTTAAAATAAAAAGCCACTGTAAGCTGCCAGCTGCAAGGAAGAACAATGGCATTAACAGGGAGCAACTCTAGCCCTCCATTGTGGTGGCGTTTGGTGTTCCTCATCATCCAGATGTTGGTTTGTACATGAAAACAGGAAGCTCAGAACCAAACTGGGACTGGCTTTGCTAATGCTCTCTCTTGAAAAAGCAAAACCAAGTTGCCACATGGATGTCTTATGTGTGAAGTCAGTCAGCTTCAAAAATCTTTTGAGTGGAAATCAGGGAGCAAATTTGACTGCTGCTTGGATGCATATGGACGACGGATGCTCCAGTCATTTCCTCTCCAGAAACTAGTGTACATTCGATAAAGCAAGAAAGAAACTTCAATTAGGAAAAATGATGCTTTGGAAGATCTGAAAATGTAGAAGAGCCACGCCTGCCCTCTAGTGGTTACATTGCTTTATTGGATTTAATTTGGGCAAGGTTGAAAGAATCCTTTTTCCATAGAAATGGTTCTTCTCGCACTCAGAAGAAATGGTTCTTCAGAGTGAGAGAGAAATAAGCTGCCGTATTAGAGCCACTGCTTGTAAATAATCATTTTTTTTTAAAACCGCGAAAGACTATATCCACTGAACACTAAAATAAAATGGAAGTGGGATAATCTAAATTAATTCACTGCATTTCACTGTTTTCCTGCAACAAAGTGATTTATTAAAGGTAAAGAGATAGGCTGGAATAACGAGATGCAATTCTTATTGACCCTAGTGTTATTTTTTTTCCAAGCAAAGGGGTGCCTTACATTGTTACAGCTGCAGTGACAAAGTAGATCTTCCAAAGTGGCCCCATAACTAGGATGCGTACACATCAATACAGGAGAAACAAACAGCTGTTCAAAATAAAGTGTGCGTTTGTTTTCTCCCAAGTTGATCAAACGAATCACATCCCCACTTAAAACCATTTTAAGATGGGTAAATCTCATCCAAGGTTTTATCTCCCTTAAAAGGTGCCACCTCGATTCTGAAAATTGGCTGTTTGCGGTTTAGTCACAAAAATGTCTGAAATCCTTAGCAATTGCCATGCTGTGCAGGAAACCTAACACAAATTTAGGTAAACCTGTTTGCTTTACCAAGAAAGGCCTACTCCCCATTTTTTCCACATCTTTTGCACACCCGATCAACATATATGAAAAATGGTATCCAAATGGCGGCATCTGGGGCATTCTTATCAAAAAGGGAGACTATCTTGTCCAAAATCCTTTTTTTGGGACATGCAGAAATCTCGTATTTTTATTTAGCATCTTGTAAACGACAAAGAATGTACATCATGTTCTATTTCCTAAATTACAAATAGTCCTCAACTTACAAATATTTGTTTAGGAACCATTTGAAGTTACAGCACTGGAAAAGGTGACTTATGACCAGGCCTTACACTTATGACCCCTGCTAAGTAAACTCAGTGAGGGGAGCTGGATTTACTTAATTCATTTAACAACCAATCTGCTTAACAACCATGGTATAATGTTCATAAAATTGGGTGTGATTCATTTAACAACTGCCTTACTTACAATGGAAATTCTAGTCCAATTCTGATGTTGCACACATGCAAGCAACAGTACAGAGAAGAGCAACAAAGATGATCAGGCGACTGAAGGTTAAAACATATAAGGAACGGTTACTGGAATTGGATATGTCTAGTTTAATGGGAAAAAAAACCTAGGGGTGATATAATAGGAGTATTTCAATATCTCAGGGTCTGCCCCAAAGAAGAGGGAGTCACGCTGTTCTCCAAAGCACCTGAAGGCAGGACAAGAAGCAAAGGATGGAAACTAGTCAAGGAGAGAAGCAATCTGGAACTAAGGAGAAACTTCCTGACAGTTAGAACAATTAACCAGTGGAACAACCTGCCTCCAGAAGCGGTGAATGCTCCAACACTGGAAGTTTTTAAGAAGAGAGTGGACAGCCATTTGTCTGAAATGGTGTAGGGTTTCCTGCCCGAGCAGGGGGTTGGGCTAGATGACCTCCAAGGTCCCTTCCATCTCTGTTATTCTATTCTATTCTGTTCTGTTCTATGTAATTGGCAAAATTTGCATTAGTAATAGTATTTTGTCCTTTGCCCTCCTGTGGATGCTTAGGATAATAAAGGATGCTGGCACAGAGGACCAGTTTTGTCTAATGATTAAAGCATTGGGCTAGAAACTGAAAAACCACCAGTTTTAGTTCTGCCTTAAGCATGAAAGCCAGCTGGATAATTTTGGGCCAGTCGTTCTCTCTCAGCCCTCATAAGGTTGTTATTGTGGGGAAAATAAGAGCAGGAAACATGCTTGCTGCCTTATTTATGAAAACAAAGGTGGGATGAAAGCAAATAAATAAATGTCACTTTCTGTAAAGATCACAGGCACCAGTAAACCCAGGGTTTCAAAGTTGAGACAAATCACCACCCAGAGTCATGCTCTTGTGAAGTGGGTGGCCATATAAATATGATTCAGAGGTGAAATTTCAGAGACATTCTCTTTCTCTCTCTGAGACACATAAATACACACAGACTCTCTCTCACACACACACGTACACACACTCATTCTTTTCTGCGTTTTTCAAAACAGTCTTTGTTCCTGTTAGTATTTTCAGCTTTTCAAAACACTGCAGCTGTGATGAATGTGTTTTTTATTGGTTAGTAGTGCATTAGCAGGGCTGCTTATAAAAGGGGGGTTATTCCAATTCCACACACAATAGATTTACAACAGTATTAAAAAAGGAAAGAAAGATAATCTTCATAAAAACTGCTCTAGGCAGGAATTCTTACTTCTAATGAGAAAATATCAAGGCTAAAATTCGTGGGAAGGGCTGTCTTACTCAGATCATTTGCTGTTTTTAAAAAATTCTATTGCTGTGAAGGGATGCAAAATGGATTTTATTCAAGCTATGATTTAAATAAATCAATTTTACATCAACATATATATGCTGGTGTTCTACAAAAATATTTCTGTAAGTATTTCTGTTCTACAACTGACAATACTGTCCAGTATTGCTTTAGATCGCAGTTAAATAGATTTATTTCGCATGCCAACGTTCCAAAACTATGCAGCTAATTAAGGCATCAGGCAAAATATAAGAAAGCGACCTAGTCTTAAACTCTGGATCGGGACTAAATTAGTTCCAGTTAAGTTAGCCGAGTCCTTGAGTTCCATGAGACTTAAAAACAACTAACTCTGTCTGATCTAGCCCCAAAGACCCCGAAATATGTAATTGAGATGCAGCCTCCCAAAGTCTGTCTACTTGGAAGGTACTTGCAGGTGTCTTATATAGGACAGGTACTCTTTAATGACAACTTCTTCTTCTTCCAAAGTTAAGTCCAAGTAATCTTCTTCATGTTCTGGAATATCTTCTAAGATTTCGCTGACAGCATCAACTTCCATGTCTTCGTCAGTGGAAGCCCCAGATGTGCCTTCAAATCAATGAGAAATGAAACATTCATGGAAAGCAAAATTTCCATTCCTGGGCCCTTTAATCCAGCCTCTCCCCAGATGGTGTCTTCCAGAATAGCTGCTACCACTAGATGGAATTGGCTGGTGAGAGATTCTGGCATAATTTATTTCCTCATCTGTAAAATAGCGTGCTTAATTAAACTAGAAAACATTTGCTCATGATTTAAGACTGTTCCTGGTTTTGATGAAGATCAGTGGGAAATGAAAATGCTGGTAGTCCTCAACTTACAACTGTTTGTGTTTAGTAACTGTTCATGGTTACAACAGCATTGAAAAAAGTGTTCTTATGCCTCTTTTTCACACTTATGACCACTGCAGCACCCCAGAGTCATGCGATCAAAATTCAGACACTTGGCAACTGACATGTATTTATGACGACTGCAGTGTCCTAGGGTCACGTGATCCCCTTTTGTGAGGGTCTGACCAGCAAAGTCAATGCGGAAGCCAGATTCACTTAAAAGCCGTGTTACTAACTCAATAACTGCAGCAATTCACTTAACAAAGGTGGCAAGAAAGGTCGTAAAATGAGGTAAAACTCACTTAACTGTCTCACTTAGCAAGAGAAAGTTTGAGCTCAATTGTGGTCGTAAGTTGAGAACTGCCTGAACAGCTGTACAGCTAATCCTCAACTTACAACTCTAACAGAGCCCTGCAATGATGGTTGTAAAAAGGATCACCAGGTGATCACCAGTTTTGCAACATTTTATGCAGCAGTCTTTAACTGAATCTGGGAGTTAAAGTTAACCCATTGCTGGACTGGGCTGAGAGTTGCTGGCCCAAAGTCACCTAGCGGACTTTCCTGTCTAAGGTGATAACACAGTCCAGTTTCTAGTATGGTGCCTTAACCACTAGACCAGGGGTAGGCAACCTTGGCTCTTTTATGACTCGTGGACTTCAACTCCCAGAATTCCTGAGCCAGCATGGCTCAGCTTGGAAACCTCTCTCTTTCCCCTCAGCATGGCTGGCTCAGGAATTCTGGGAATTGAAGTCCATGAGTCATAAAAGAGCCAAGGTGGCCTACCCTCTGGCCTAGGCTGCTTTATGATTGGTGGACTTCAACTCCCAGAATTCCTGAGCCAGCATGGCTCAGCTTGGAAACTTCTCTCTTTCCCCTCAGCATGGCTGGCTCAGGAATTCTGGGAGTTGAAGTCCACGAGTCATAAAAGAGCCAAGGTGGCCTACCCGATTTAGACCATACTCCCTTCATGTTAAAGTCCAAGTCATCAACAACATGTGATCATAGAAACTCCATGGTTCTTCCATCAACCCCATCTCCATCTGCTACGTAACATGAAGATCCTTGTCATCCCTCCCGATTCCCTGCCTCAAGGTGTCCCGTAAGCGGCTGTCACCCCTGAACAGGGAGGGGCCTTTTACCTGCAGAATCGGTAGGGGAATCTTTGGATGAGCTGGATTCGTTGGACGTGGTGGTGCTGTCTGAAGGGGTCTGCAAGTCAGCAGGGAGGGATCCCCCATAATGAAGAAGTGTCTGTATAGCCAGCTGAATGTTGCCTCGGAATATTTTCAGTGCTTGCTCTGCAATGCCAGGGTTGAAGCCCATATAGACCAGCTAGGTGAGAACATACATTAAGTCACATTTTAATCTCCTTCTAAGAAATTTAGAGTTAGTATCTTTATCTCAGAAGAGGCCTACTTCCTAGTATGAGATAAAAGATAAAGAAAGCCGCTTGAGGGGTCCTTGGTGCTCTCTGGGCTTGTTTGTTTCCTTGCAGACATTTTATTACTTTAACTAGGTAACATCATCAGTGCTGATGTTTGATTAGCACTGATGATGTTACCTAATTAGGGCAGGGATAGGCCACCTTGGCTCTTTTATGACTCTTGGACTTCAACTCCCAGAATTCCTGAGCCAGCACGGCTCAGCTTGGTAACCTCTCCCTTTCCCCTCAGCATGGCTGGCTCAGGAATTCTGGGAGTTGAAGTCCACGAGTCATAAAAGAGCCGAGGTTGCCTAACCCTGGGCTAGGGTAATGAAATGTCTGCCACAAAACAAGCAAGCTCAGAGGGCATCAAGGACCCCTCATTTCAACCCTGAGCTACAAATATTCTCCTTCAATAGAAAGCAGTTTAGAACTTCAGACCATGATGGAAATTTTAAAGCTGAACATCAATGCAATAGATTCTAACACCTTCCTCAAGCACTTCCCAATAGGCAGAACCCCAGATTCTCAGCAATGCCCATCCTGACTGGGGAACTGAAGTACACACAGTGCAAGGATGCTTGTGTTAGGAAACCCAGCTCCAAGACCAATAGCAATAGCACTTATACTTATATCCCCTTCACAGTGCTTTGCAGCTCTAAGTGGTTTATAGAATCAGTACATTACCCCCCAAAATCTGGGTCCTCGTTTTACCAACCTCGGAAGGATGGAAGGCTGTCTCAATATTGCACTGCTCAGGATCAAACTCCTAGCTATGGGCAGAGTCAGCCTGCAGGACTTTATTCTAACCACTGCGCAATCTGACTCTTGCACTATGCTAGAGACAATCTGAGGAATCCATAGGTCAGTGGTGGCGATCCTATGGCATGGGTGCCAGAGGCGGCACTCGGGGCCCTCTCTGTGGGCACACATCCCGTTGCCCCAGCCTCGCCTCCCCCATGTCCCCCTCACCAGCAGCCCCCCTGGAGGAGAGTTGCCCCCGAGCGTGGCCCACACGAAGCAGCGCAGCCCAGGACATGGCAGCCAGGCAGGGTAGACAAGACTCTGCTCTCATGCCCCATCGTGCACAGTTGATGCTGCGGGGGGCGGGCAGAGGGCATGGCCACCATGGCGCTGCTGGGCTGCCTGGGCCATCTGCTGCGGGCCCTGGTAGCGGTGAGTGGCCCTGCGGACAGGTGGGGGGGGATGGGGTGGGGGGCAGGGCATGGGATTGAATGGGGGTGGGGCCAGTTTTGGGGCACTCTAAACGGTTCGCCATCACTGCCATAGGTAGTCCTTGCTTATGGATTGCCTTGTTTAATGACTGCTTGAAGTTACAACGGTGTAAAAAAAAACCCTCAGCTTTGCGACCAATTCTTGTTTTTATGTCCATCACAGTGTCCCATATTCATGGGATCACTGTTTGCCGGCTTCTCAACCGTTTCCTCCTTCCCTTCATCATGCATCCATCCAGGTTAAGATTTGAACTTACACTCCATTCTGTAAGTATAAAGCAATGGTTGAAAGATTTTATGTGATCATATCTGCTACTTAACAGGAGAGCTGTGCTTATATTTGAGCCATGCTCTGCAAATGGTCTGCTTTAGATAGAATTTTCCAATGCTGACATTCTAAATCCAAATTAGATGCAAGGTCCTGGTTAGTTTCGTGTGCCCCAAATGGAAGAGGGAATAGTTTCAGAGGATGCCTGGGCACAAAAACAGCTGGTCAATGTGAACCTGGGAGCTGAAAAGAGGAGCCAGCAGAGCAAAATCCAAGAATGCTCAGCTATTAAAGGATGTTTTAAAGCACATGAGCAACTGCAATAACTGCAAAACAAACAAACAAACAAACAAAACAACTGGCATCTAAGTTGCAGAGAAGATTGAAATAGCCAAAATAGGTAAAGCAAAACTGGGTTTCTCCAAACAAGAAACCCTTGACTAAAACTAGGACTCTTTAAAGCATTTCTTACAACAGAAGCTCTTCCTGGATTACATTGGGATTTTTTTGAATTGCCAATTGCTCCCATGAACCCTTACCAAGATGCTCTGAAGATAGGATGAGTAGCTTGCAGCAAGCTGGAAACTGGAAACGGACAAGACCTCAAGAGACAAACAGAACAGGAAACAGGAAATGCGCAGAAGACACAGACTACATTCCCAACTTACCTGTTCAATACTTTGCTGGGGAACCTGAAAGTCGTCCCCTGGAGTAAGAGCATCATCATTTGATAATAGCAACTGGGGATTATCAAGTATAATCTAGAGCAGAAAATGAATCATGTAAGAAATTAAAACCAAGGAGGGCTATCCCAAGATAGTACACATCATCTTCAGTTTATAGGTAGTCCTCAGCTTATGACAATTGAGCCAGAGTATCTGTCGATAAGCGTTGCAGTCATTAGTGCCCAGTATTTATAACTTTTTTTTTTTTTTTGCCACGGCTGTTAAATGAATCCTGTTTCCCCCGTTGATTTGCTTATTGGAAACCCCCTGGGAAAAAGTCACAAATGGCATCATGTGATTTGGGACACTGCAAATATTTGTCAGCTGCCAAGCAATCAAATTTTTATCGTGAGATTGTGGGGCTGCTGCAACAATAGTAAGTGCAAGGACTGGTCTTAAGTCACCTTTTTGAGTGCTGTTGTAACTTTAAATGGTCATTAAGCCAATCGTTGTAAGTTGAGGAGCAAGCAAGGTTTTGACCTGATGGGAACAGAGGTAAGCATTAGGGGTAACAATTACCTTCACTGCTTCTTCAATGTTGCCTTTTGACTTGTGAAGTGCTTCTCTGGCTGCTCGCTCTGAATAGCCCATACTTTTCAAGGAGTTTATGCCTTCCAATTGCTTCCTTCTTTTTGCCCTCTCCTCCCTCCGTATTAGAGCTTTCTCCTGCATGAGAACAACAGCAAAATATCTTTTCACTATTCAGCAAAACTGCATTTCCACACATCTTCTGATCTATAGATCAGTTCTTAACTTTGAATGCATTCCTTCCCTCTTTCTGCTTATGTGCCACGTTGTAAAGTCCTAATCTTAGTGTCACTGTCATCTTAAAGTGACCACAAAGATAAGATTTTTTTCTCTCCTTTTATCCCTAGCCAGGTCTTTCAACAGTGTGCTCATAATATTACTTTAACTAAACACTGATATTCATGCCACACTGGGCAACGGTTATATCATCTAAGAGCTTCTTCTCTAAGAATCTGGAAAATCCCCCCTCCCCAACTATCTCATTTCAGAAGATACGTTGAAATATTTTATAGAATATAAAGTTTTGTTTGAGCATTTAAGCTTTTATTAAGACTCAGAAACCATTATCTCATTTTGTTTTACTTTTAAGATTGGCTGGCTTTCTTACTCTTCACTATTCACAGGCCTTGAAAGAAGCTTATCCGGGGAAGTGAGATAACCAACAGAATAAAACATCTGTAGCTCAGGGTTGAATTGTGGGTGTCCTTGGTGTTTGGTTGTTTTCTTGCAGATGTCAGTAAGAAAACAATCAAGATCAGAAAGCGCCAGATGTCTGGAGGAAAACAACTAAGATCAGACAGCGCCAGATGTCTGCAACAAAACAACCAAGATCAGAGAGCACCAAGGACCCTGAAGGGAGATAAGGTGTGCTTTCCAAAGATAGTTTATACTTAGATAAATGTATTCTCAGATAAGTTAAGAGGCCTTGGTAAGGGAGGAAAGAGGAAGTTCCTTACATGGAATGATGCTGGGTAGATAAGTGGGAGACTGAATAAGGGAGTGTATCTGATTTTAATGTATACTACCTGTGCTGGATGGAGGGGGCATGCTGGCCAGCCACTCACCTAACAGCTTTCTGTCATTGCTCTTAGGTGAAGAATAAAGAACTTAATTTCATGCAACTACTGTTGTTCTTTTATCCCAACTCAGAACCGAACTTGGTAAGGAATAAATATTGCAACAGTTAGAAACCATTTGTTTGCTGAGAGAAAATACTGGGATTCATTGGTATTTCAGTGCAAACAGAAGAGAAATTGGCTATTTCAAATTTTAAGGAAGCAGAATTCTGATGTAAGACAATATACTTGCACGAAATAGAAGTACAAGATCAGTATTTCTCAACCTCAGCGGCTTTAAGGACTTCAACTCCCAGACTTCCCCAGCCAGCTTGCTATTTGCATTGAAGTCCACATATCTTAAAGCTGCTGAGGTAGACAAACACTTACACTCAATGCTTTAATGCAGTGGTTCTCAACCTGTGGGTCGGGACCCGCCAAACAACACAGTCCGCCATTTCCCCCCCCTTTTCCTTAGCTGTGCTACTCCCTTTTATTCTATTGGCTTTTGAAAGCCAATAGAATAGACTCTCTTGAATAGAGTTTAATTCTATTGGCTTTCAAAAGCCAATAGGAATTGTCCAGACTGTCTCTGCCCTGCTGAGCCCGTCAAAAGCCCCATTCTGCAAACGGTGCTGCACCAGTTGAGTAGTCCTCGACTTACGACCGGTTGAGTAGTCCTCGACGTACGACCGGTTGGGGGTTGCGGCATTAAAAAGGTTGAGAACCACTGCTTTAATGGGAAATTTTACTAGCACTGCAGTACTTCCTGTAGAATGCAAAAGATTCTCCCACTCCATCCTACTCTACTACAGAATTGCTGTTCCTGCCCCTAAATACCCCTTTGGCAAGCTACCTCTCTCCTGCTGGAAATGTGATTGGCAGCATGCTCCAAGTTGCCCTCACACGCCCGGAGTCCCAGGCGAGCCTCTTGAGCAGAGAAACCCAGAAGTAACAAGCTATTGATTTTTTCTGGGTCTATGACCAGCTCTTGAAACAAGCTATGTGCCTGCGAAGAGAGAAAAAAAGAGAGAGAGAGAGAGAGAGAGAGAGAGAGAGAAATCAACAAGAAGAGTGAAACTGGTTGCTATTTAGAGGCTCAGTGGGGAAAACATCACGCACGGTAGTATTAAATCTGTTATAAATGCCACTGTATTCAAGGAGGCTTACTTGAGCCGAGGTGGCGTAGCAGTTAGGGTGCAGTACTGCAGGCCACTTTAGCTGACTGTGTTCAGCAGGTCAGCGGTTCAAATCTCACCGGCTCAAGGTTGACTCAGCCTTCCATCCTTCCGGGGTAGGTAAAATGAGGACCCAGATTGTTGGGGGCAATGTAAATATATATATATATATACATTGCTTACTGGTATACACCGCTTAGAGGGTGCTTGCACTTAAAGCGGTATATAAGTCTCATAAATAAATAAATAAATAAATAAATAAATAAATAAATCCATTAATTACATTTGTAGATTTACAATTTTAGGGAAGGATTCTAAACCTCGACAGGAACCCAAGAACTCACTCTTTGAAGACATTCAGCAGCTTCTTTTTCTCTGCCATTGTGATAATGGCTTATGCCTTCCAGCAGGTAGAGCCTCAGAAATAAAGCTTTCTCTCTTCCAGAGCTCCCCTGAAGGAAAGGAAATAGTTACCAATGGGTCAACGTGCAAGGGAGGTTTCACAACTCACAGCATAACAGACCAAGTTTACATATTAAAAACCACTGCTATCTGAGTTAGATTAAGAAAAAAGAAATAGAAGCCGAGTCCTAAGTAGCAAGATCTATACAAGGATCATCTGCCAACCAATTTGGTTCTGATTTTGGGGAACTTTGCAGAATTTAATTAAAAGATTTTAACAGGCATGCCATCAAATGCTTCTGATATTTTGGATTTGAACGTTCAGACTTTTAAACGTTTAAATCCTTGAAGCTCTAGGAGTCAATACTCTTTCCAGCATATCTTGCCTAACGTTCATTCAACGTAAATGAGAATTATTTGTTTTTATTTACTAGTAAATGTACGTATGCTGCCCATCTCACTATCCAAAGCAACTGTGGGCCGGCTTAACAATGTGATAAAAACAGAAGTATAAATTCTTTTTCACATACTTAATATTCATTCAACGGAACTGAGGGTGGGGTGGGGGCTCATGAAGCACACATGACCAGCCTACTTTTATGGTGACCAGCCTTTCATGGTGCTCTCCGTAACACTTTCTGAAACAGTCGTGGGCTGCCACGAGCTTTTTCTCAGCATCATCCAGGCACTCCAGTTGACCCAGGTGGTAATAGCACCAGACAATGTCCAGTTGCAGCACGGCATAATTGTCCACAGTGGTGAGGAGGACTGAACCACATTCACTGAAAAGTAGAACATATTTGGCACAGGGGTTGCAGAGCTGTTGAAATGCAGGTAGAATTTTGAGGTCCTAGGGGTGTGCAATACCAGTGGTCCTGTGACTTACAGCCTCTGCTTTAGCATCCATCTAGTGGCTGTCCAAATTTACAGCAGCCCAGAAAAACGCAATTTACAACCAGTGATCCCACTTACAACTATCACAGCATCCCCATGGTCATGTGATCAAAATGCAGCTGCTTGGCTACTGGCACATTTATGATGACTTGCAATGCCACAGGGTCACATGATTACCATTTGTGACCTTCCAAGCCAGCTTCTGACAAGCAGTCAATGGGGAAGCTGGATTTGCTTAATGACCCATGCAATTCACTTAACGACTGCCATGATTTGCTTTACAACCGTGACAAAGAATGTAAGAATGGGTGTGACTTGATTTTAACCGCCTTGCTTAGCAACAGAAATTTGGGTCCCAACTGTGATTATAAGCCAAGGACTATCGGTATAGCAGGGCATCATGTCAGAAATCTGTTAAGCCAGTGGACTGAACATCAGCGGGCAGGATGAGTGGCACAGCATGACAGCAATGTGATCCCCAAAGAAGGGTATGGAGCAGCAGTGCCACCAAAGGCACAGTGAAAAGCCAAAATGTAAACAACGTATGTGCAGGCTATGCCTAACTCCAAAAGAAACACCAATGTGTCAGCTCCTGTCCGTCTGAGCCACGACTCTGCCAAAACCTTAGGTCCCTCTGTGGCAAACTGGCTAGAATGGGCTGAATGGAAACTGGTCCAAAGGCTGTTAGGTGAAGCTGAACTGGTTTCAGACAGGGATGCTTAGAGGATGGACCACGAGGTCTTTCCCGTTGCTTCTCTGGAACTTAACGCTTACAGCTTGAGTTTGTGGGGTTCACCTTTGGGCTGGGAAAGAGATTGATAGGCAATCTGGTTATGCCCATCTCATCAGACTTGCTAGCATAGATGTCTCTTTCCCTTTCCGAGTACAGATAGTCCTTGAGTTACAACTGATCCTGGTAATTATGGTTGCCAGTTGTGACAATTGTAAAGTGGGTCATCATGTGACTGGACCTGACTTCACTTCAGTTTTTTGTAGTGGTCATTCAACCAAACCCTTTGTTCCCTAAAAGTCAGTTTTTGCCAGAAGCCAGGTCCACATGACTGTGGGGCACTATAAACAGCCATAAATGAGGGCTGGATTGCCAAGGGATCAAAATGCTGTCATGTCACTGTGGAGGAGAGGGACAAGGGAAGCTTGAAACTTGTAGTGTTTGTAACTTGGAATGATCGTTTAAGTAACTGGTCGTAAATTGAGGACCACTGGTATTATGTTGCCACATTCTGGGATTGTTGATCAGTGACAATGTTGCCCATAAAGCTGAGGTCAAGGCTAGCTTTTAAAGCTGCCGCGCTTCTTTCTATTGTTGTGGACAAAGCACATTTGGAAATGATAGGAACAGAAACGAAATGTTTTGGGCCCATTTTAACAAGGACATGAAATTGCTAGGTGAAGCCCTATAATTAGTGCTGAAAGAAGCTATGCAAAAGTTAAGTGAGATTTTTTTTTTACCAAAAGTGTTTATCTGCATCCAACAGGTATGGCAATGCCACAGCATATTCTTTTTTCTTCAGCAAAGCCCGGCCCTTTTCATGATACCCCATAGCTATTAAAAGAGCCTGCAAACACAAGGAGGAGGTGAAGAAAACTTTTACTCACAATAAAGCTTACCAATGAAATTGCTTTTCAAATAAAACACCCTTGGTTGTCAAGCAGGGTGGGAGAGAGGCACAGGCAGAAGAGAACACAACTTCTGCAGAGTTCATGCTTACTTTCTTGGCTTGTGGAGGGATCTGGATAGTTCTTCCAGTCTGGTTCGCTATGTCTAGGTAAGGGGTGGTGTCTGGGTCCAAAGAATCTTCTGTAACAGAACACACACACACACACACACAAAATCCAACACATTTCAATAAACTTGACATATTCAAATAAATAAAAGGTGAACAACCTAAATTTTGAGGGCCACACAGCCCTTCCCCCAAGGTTTGAATGTAGGTCAGTGTTTCTCAACCTTGACAATTTTAAGGCATGTGGACTTCAACTCCCAGAATTCCACAGCCAGCAATGCTGGCTGTGGAATTCTGGGAGTTGAAGTCCACATGCCTTAAAATTGTCAAGGTTGAGAAACACTGATGTAGGTGCTGGAGATCCCCCAACATTATCATCAATGTTTAATGTGACAGGAAAGATATGATTGTAGAAGCACCACATTTTTACTGAAAATGGTATGGAAATCTTATTTAGCTTCTGGTCTTGGAGGATTGTGCCAGCAAGTTCCTCAAAGGGGTAGTGCCATGGTTCCGAAAGAAGAAGCTCTTCAAAGAACGTTGAGGCATTGTTTTCCTTAAAGAATCTTTAATAGCAACATAGCTTTGGCACATCCATAAAAGAAGCCAAAATCTGAATTCTCCTCCCCCAAACACACAGTATCTAAGCATAACTCACTCCTTCATTTAACAGTCATTAATCACATTTTCCAATTAGTTTGAATCCCTTCCACAACCTGCCATTACTTATCTCCTCTTATTACAACCAACCTTGAAGAATACTGAGATATTATTATGGCTAACTAGTCTCCAAGCACATTCTTCCCCCTGGCCTCCAGCATCATCTAATTTTAACTCTAAAAGTAATACACAAGTTAAATAGAAAATGTCTGCATCTTCATATATAGTCAAGCAAGAACATCTGATGTTAGCAGCATTGACAGATAGGGTGGCCATCAGCCTGATAACAGATGGGCAGTCATTAAGTAAATGGGGACCAACAGTTCCTTAGTATGCCCATAAAACTAGGACCACGATGACCGATCGAATCCCCTCATTCTCTATTCACAGGCAAGAATTTTCATAGGAGTTTTCTAATCAGGAACCATGTTGCATCCCCAAAGGCTTAATTTTTCAATTTCTCAATTAAAGCTTTATAACAATGAGTTCTATCTTCCTCATTCAAGCCCCCATAGTTTTGAAAAAAAAAAAAGAGTTGCTTGTTTTACAAAGTATGGGATGATCAATCTTTCTAAATAACCAATGATTAGCAAATCTTTTTGGGAGAAGGAAGGGAAGAGGGCATTTTATTTGAGCTGAACTTTCCACTCTCAGCCACACAGATTTACATGTTGACTCTGGATCAACCACTTTCTCTCAGCCCAAACGGCCTGACTGTGTTGCTTCTTGTAGGAAAAAAAATAGGTCTGGCCCTGAGCTTAAAGCGAAGGGCCTGTCAAATGTCTACCACTGCTAATTACTGCTAAATTGCAAAACAAATATAAGAAGATCAGGTCAAGGGGAAGACCAACAAAATCACGGCTGGGTGGAGTTGACAAGATCCGTAAAAGAGAATGGTGAGAAACTTAAAGGAAAAAAGGGGGCATGCAAAATATTGGAAGATCTGAAGGAAAGAATGGCTCATCCTGACTGCAATGTGTGACCATCATTAAGTGACCTTTCTTTTTGTAGCAGTCATTAAGCGAACACCGAGCCGTTAATTGATTCAATAGTTCGCCCTGGGCCAGTTCTGCTGAAAAAGCGATAGCAAAACTGTCACAAACGGCATGGGATGCTGCAAACGACTAAAGGCAGCCCAGTGGCCATGCGCCCAAAATGCAATCGCTGACTGTGTGTGTGGGGAGGGAACGCAACCATTAGGGCTTTGAATCTCGTCATAAGTACTCCCCAGGTAGGTATGTTGGAACTTTGAATGGTTACTAAGAGACCGGTCATAAGTCAAGGACTATTTGCAATTCCCTTTCTGATCTTGTGTTTTTAATTTCCTGGGCTTATTATTTCGTACTCTCTTTTTCCACTTTGTATAATGTTGCTTACCATGACTGGTAATAGATGCTGTTGTTGATCTCTCTCTCTCCCTCCCTCCCTCCCTATCTCTCTCTCTCTCTCTCTCTCCCCATGCGCAAGTGTGTATTCTACTCTTGGTAGTGTGGGATTTAAGCAAAAAGTTCCTTTACCTCTTTCAGCAAGTATTTCTAATCCCCTTTTCGTCCTCTGCATCCTTTGACTGATCTCTTTCTTCTTCAAGGCCTCTTCTTCATACTGTATCTCTTCTTCCCGGATTTTTCTTCTGGTTTCTTCTTCACTCAGCTTCAGCTCAAGCACCATCACTTTGACATTGTGGGTGATTCCCTGCTCTTCTAATGTCTTTCCTGAAAAACAAAAGCTGATTGACGTGCCACCCCAAATCAGCAGGACGACTTCTGAAGTAGAAGCTTCAGTATATAGCCGAATAAACTATTATTCTGCAAATGCGTTTAAACACAAAATACACACCTAATTCCAGTTGCTTCTTGTTTATAATTACTTTAATGCAGTTTTCTTCAAATCCGTATGCCTCTGCTATTCTGGGAAGAAGAACAATAGCAAGTAAAAACAATTCAGCTTCAAGATTATAAAACTATGTAACTTTTGAAAAAAAAATTAACTTTGCAAAATTATCTTACATCAATTGCTTCTTATTTATAATTACTTTAATGCAATTTTCTTCAAATCTATATGTCTGCTATTCTGGGAAGAAGTACTGTAGTTAGGCAAAGCAATTCAGCTTCATGATTATACTGGTATGTACTTTTTTTGGGGGGGAAACCCCAATTTTTCAAAATTATATCATTTGCTTCTTATTTATAATGACTTTAATTCAGGTAGTAAAAGCAATTCAGCTTCATAATTATACAGCTATGGACTTTTTGAAAAAGCTAATTTTTCAAAATTATTTTAATACATCATGATAGCAACCAAAGAGCACCATTTTACATCTTGATAAGGTCAAGTAGAAAGCCTTTCTGTTTCTGAAAGGATAAAATAATGAGATTAGCCAGACTGTTCCTCTTTAATGACACCAGGGCACAATTCCAGACACACTCCAAGTCCACACCAAGGAATTCACTGCTTTGAGATAAACATTTTTTTAAAATAAACAGTACATTTTAGTGGTATACCTTTTCATAATACTGTATCGACAGATAGTCCTTGACCATTAAGGCCATTTGTTTAACAACAATTCAAAGTTACCGCAGTTTCAGAAAAAGAGATTTCTGACCTCTCTTCTTACTTATGGCCATCATGCTAACCCCCTCCCCAAGAATGCAATTTGGGCACTTAACAATTGCATCACATTTATAACCAATTGCAGCATCCTGTGATCACATGACTGCAGTTTGTGACCTCGCCATGGGATGCTGTAGAACTCAGTGACCTATAGTGGAAATTCCAGTCGCAGTGGTGTTCGTAAGTTGAAGACTCTCTATACTCCGAAAATCTACTTCTATGTTCAAACTGAGGAACTGGTAAAATAGATAACCTTTATTGTCATTTTTTTCCTGTGGGCACAATGACACACATTAAAAATGAAATTTAGTTGCTTCCTCTAAAGCAGACATGTCAAACACAAGGCCCGGGGGCCAATGCAGGCGCGAAGTGGTTTCATGTGGCCCGCGAAGTCATCCTGGAAACAGTGAGGGAACGGCCCCCGCTGCCTTGGCCCTGGCCCAGGCTGGCCGGGAGCCAATGTACAATTTTGTGATGGCCATCTTGGCACTTGCCCCGGTCCCACCGCCTTCTGCCAGAGATCCTCAGATCTGTCCCACTCCTGCCCAGGCCCCCCATAGGCATCCTTGACGTGAATGATATAGAACTGGCCACGCCCCCCAGTAGGCCACACCCACTCCATCCACGCTCACCCAGTAGGCCACCCCCCCGCCTCCCCAGGGCAACCGCAATGCTGATGCGGCCCTCAGTGAAATTGAGTTTGACACCCCTGCTCTAAAGTGTATACATACATAACACATCTGAAACATACTACATACAACATATGTATAGACCTACAACCTTACATATAAGTAACATATCAATATTAAACACTGTCCCTCTTGAATACGTAACGGAAGGAGGAAGCTTTAGAGTTCACAAGGTTAATACTGTATGGAACAAAGCTGTGACTGAATCTGGATGTTCTGCTTCATATATCACAAAGCCCCCTCCTCCCAGAAAGTAACAAGGAAAACAGGTTGTGAAAAGGATGGGTAGTGTAACATACAATCTTGCAGACCCTGCTCAAGCAAGACTTCTATGCTAGGTCCTGGATGGAAGGGAGGGAACTGCCAATGGTTTTTTCACCCATCCTCACCCTTCTCTGGACCCCCTCCGTCTGAAGCAGTGAATTTCTTCTACGTTTATACCTTTCTGAGAATGAACATATGCAAATGATCTGTGGCATGCATGCTATGATATAATTATAGCATGCAGTTACATAAAATAAACTACAGAGCCTTTTAGCAAAGCACTTAAGTGAATGGTAGATACTTACTGGGATCGCAGCTCTTTGCCTGTGATTACCAATTTGGTTTCCAGTATATTCTTTTGCATCTACGAAAAACAGAAAATATTGATTCATTTAAAAGTGATATAAAAGATTTGCAATGTTCAAGCATGTTGGCCTTATTTACAGAGCAGCACTGACAGCAATTATCTTTATGGAACCCGAAAGAAAATGAGGAGAAAAAGAATATGGCAAAACAAATCTATACAGAGATGTTCTGGAAAATCTCTTCACTTGCAGTTTGTTCCCAATATTAGTTCCACTAAAGTACAAGAAACATCAATTTCAAGTAAATATAGGTCCTTTGCCTTTACGATTTCAATACTGATAATCCTTGACTTATGACCACGATTGTGACCAAAATTTCTGTTGCTAAGCAAGGAAGGTGTTAAGTGAGTCACACCCATTTTTATAATCTTATTTGCCAGGACTGTTAAATGAATCACTGCAGTTGTTAAGCTAATTCGGTTCCCTCCTCAATGACTTTGCTTGTTGGAATCCACCTGGGAAGGTCACCAATGGCGATCAGGTGACTCTGGGATGCCACAACTGTTGTAAATATATGCCAGTTGTGCCTGAGTTTCCATCATCTGATTGTAAGGATGCTATGACTCATTTAGTGCAAGGAATGGTCGGGTCACTATTTCCAGTGCTGTAACTTCAAATGGTCACCAAACTAGTGGTTATAAGTCGACATTAACTATAGTCCAGTTGGACACAGGAATCAGACTGTTTATTTATTTAGCATAGGGCATGCCATACAGAGACTTACAATGTACATATTAACATTTCACCTAGATTAGAAAACACAATATTTACAATAAATGTAAAAGGGTCTACATTCAGATACCAATGTCTAGGCCACCAAACTCTGAAGCACAGCATTGTTTATATGAAAAAAAAAAAACAGATACTGGATTGGTATAGGCCAGGGGTAGGCAACCTTGGCTCTTTTATGACTCGTGGACTTCAACTCCCAGAATTCCTGAGCCAGCCATGCTGAGGGGAAAGGGAGAGTTTCCAAGCTGAGCCATGCTGGCTCAGGAATTCTGGGAGTTGAAGTCCACAAGTCATAAAAGGGCCAAGATTGCCTGCTCCTGGTATATGCCCTCAGCTTATAGCCAATTGCGGTACGATCTACAGTTTGATGTGGGATCCCATAGTCCCACTGAGAGGAGGATACTATGCCCCATTTATAGAGAGAGTCCTAGCAGACACTTGTATCAGGTGCGAATCCTATTCAGGATTGTCCATTGCTGGTGTGGTAGATCAAAGCCTGGCCCCTTTCACATGGTGTCATTCACATATCTTTCTACATGCAACAGTTATTAGGATCAAATGGAAGAGGTGAAGAATCTATTGATCAAGAGATGCAGTAGTAAAAAGGGATCTAAAGACAGTATTTCCCTTTCAGGAGGTACTGAAACAGTTTTAGTTTTCCAGCAGTAATAGCAGTAGCAACAGAGAACAGTATTCGAATTATTGCTACAAACACCATCATGTTGCCCTAACGAAAAAAGCACTTGGATTGTTTTCCTGCCATTGTAAGCACAGGAACCTTTTTAATGAAACACTGAAATAAATGTAGGCCACAAGAGAACAGTGAATATAGCAGGATGCTTTATTCCCACTAAATGAGCATTCTTTTTAATGGTCAGTCCTAACCAGAGATCGTTGGCAAATACATTTCATTGCTTTTATTCAATAATTTCATCTGGAGCTATTTTCCCTTAATCAGTTGCCTTTTACAACCCTAGGAGGATTAGCTAGGTTTTATTAGTGTTTCCATAACATGTTTATCTATTATTACCTTAATCACCGCTGAGACAGTTGACTAAGTTTTACAGTAAACATAACCACATCAGCTGGGTTTGCATAACACACATTAGGCTAAAATGTAGACAGGCGTTTTCTGGCTCAACAGCACTAATGTTTTGTCTTGGGAATTTGCCTTTTCTGGGGTTATGAAAGAAAGTCAGTCCCTACCTTATTCTCTTTTACATAAAAAAACCCCTAAATAGTCTCATTTTTCTGGAGAAGGCTCTGGTGGTGGAAGGAAAGAGATGGCCAGGAGCAAGATGACTGGAGTCAAGTTACTGTAGCAAAGGAAGTAATGTTGGAAGAGCTGAAGAACCAGGTTGAGAATAGGTCTTCTTGGGAAGTGTTATATTGCTGCTAGGCAACATCAAGTTGATAGCATATCAATCAATCAATCAATGCAAAGTTCCCCCTCTCTTGCAAAGTCTATAATGCTGGGATAGAAGGAAGGAAAGAGAAGATAAAGATGACCAGCAGCTAGGTGGATGCACTCAGTTAGAGTGGCGATGGGGATACTGTTGGAAGAGCTAAAGAACCAGGAAGGACTCCGTTGGAAGAGCTGAAGGACTGATCGTCAAAGAGAAGAATAAGAATAGAATAGAGTTGGAAGGGACCTTGGAGGTCTTCTAGTCTAGCCCCTGCTCAAGCAGGAGGACCTATACCATCTCAGACAGGTGATTGTCTAGTCTTCTCTTAAAAATCTCCAGTGATGGAACAACCACAATTTCTGGAGGCAAGCTGTTCCACTGGTTGATGGTCCTCATTGTCAAGAACTTTCTCCTTAATTCCAGGTTGCTTCCTCTTTTCTCAGCTTCCTTCTGGTGCTCTGGTGAACAACCTGACCCCCTCTTTGTGGCAGCCCCTCAGATACTGCTAAGAATCAACAGTGGCTTAATGACACGTAACCAGTCAACTCTCTCATCTGTCTGTATACCAATGAAATTATAGGTAGTTAAGTTATGATGATAATGCAGCCTACCCAATTTTACACTTTTTATGTCAACATTACATGAACATAGTAATCGTGAGTGAATCTATGGCTTGTTATGGGTGTGGTTTTGCCAAAAACTGCAAGTACAGATTTTGAGCAAAACTGTCGTAAAACATGGGCATATACCCAAGGGTGAGGATGTGACCATCAGAATTATGGATCCAGCTCATACGTTTGCAGGTCGTAACTTTGAATGGTAGCTAAGAAACCAGCCTTAAGTTGAAGACTACTTGTATTATCGTTCAATATTTGACAAAAATGCACATTTGACAGATGTTTCTTTGGATAACATGAAGCAGCTGCTTACTTTACCCATCCTTGAAGGTAAGGCTACTTCAAGTGTTGCCACGCCCGTCGCCTTATAAGCTTCGTTTCCCATTCCTCGCTCGACAGCTTTGCAACGTATTTCTTCCAGAATAGCTTCTATTTCATTGTCATTGTAATTTAGCCTGGCTGAATATTGCCGGGTAAGATCCTAGGACAATAAAAATGAATCTGTTAAGCATACAAAAAGTCATTAAAACACATGATGTAACAGGAGCGACAATATCTTACCTTCAGCTCTTCTCCAGCTTCCTTGTTGCTATTGGTATATGGAGGCTTCCATAGCTGAATTTTGTCTTCACGCAAATAGTTTTTCAGCTTCGCTGCAAGGTATTTGTTCTGTGCCATCCTGGCATTAAAAATAAAAAACCAAAAGGAAAACATTAATCTTGGTGTGAACCTAGTACAGGGGTAGGCAACCTCGGCTCTTTTATGACTCATGGACTTCAACTCCCAGAATTCCTGAGTCAGCTATGCTGACTCAGGAATTCTGGGAGTTGAAGTCCATGAGTCATAAAAGAGCCGAGGTTGCCTACCCCTGACCTAGTACAACTTACAACCGCTCTAGCAATTTTTTGAAGATACCCATGGTATTGAAAAAGTGACCCACAACTGATCCTTGCACAAAGGACTGTTGTAGCATCCCGCTAGTTATGTGATTAAAATTCTGGTGCATGGCAATTTCTAATAGCTATAGCATCCATTTGCATAATTTACAACCTTCCCCAAAAGTTTTCGACAAACAAAATTAATGAGGGAAAACAGATTTGCTTAACAACCATATGATTCAGTTAACAATTGTGGCAAAAGGCCCACAAAATCAGATGCGGTTCTGTTGCTCCGCTTAGCAACAGAAATTCTGGTCCCAACTGTGGTGGTAAGACGAGGACTATTTTATAACATTTCTATCAAAGGAACATTCATTCCATTATACTTATTTTTACAGAGATGCATAAAGTTTCCCAAAACCTCTTGGGGGAATCTGAATAATTCAGAACCACTATCTTGTGTCTTCTGCTTCAAGCTGAGGAAAAAAGTTTACTTTTATGTGGAAGTTCGTACGCTGCAGAGAATTGTAAAAATTCTCCTGGCATCTCACCATCCTGACCCACAGACTTTCCTCTCAGAAGATAAAATAGAGGAAGTTGAGTAACAAGCAGCCTGTCAATTTGAAACAGGTTGGTGAATAATGTATTATGGTTTATTATTATTATTTGCTCATGGAGTTGTCTTCATTTTGCAAGGCAGTTCTTCCAAGCAGCAACTGGCAGGCTACAATCATAAAACCTCACCCACTGAAAGAAGCTAATGTACGTGCTTTTAACTTGTGTCCACTGGAGATGGGTGCACAATCCAAATGTAAGGAATTCAGGCTTTCTTTATGGTGACACATTTTTATTCTAACTTAATCAAACTGAAATCTTAGTGAAATTTTACAAGGCTAGCTCAGATATTTAAAACTTGTAACTCAACTGGAATTTCACTTAGTTTTAGTGCCTTAGAGTCCGTTTTTGACTCCTGGTGACTGCCCGGATGTGTCCCTGCAGTTTTTTTCTTGGAAATGTTTTTGGAAATTGTTTGCCTTACTCTTTTTCTGGTGCTGAGAGGGGAACTGGCCCTAGGTCATCCAACTGGCTTTGTGTCTAAGGCGGGACTAAAACTCACACTTCCTGGCTTTAAGCACTGATGGCGAAGGAATTCTGGGAGTTGAAGTTCACGCATCTTAAAGCTGCCAAGGTTGTGAAATCATGCACTACCCCAAATTGGGTCTCTAGAATGAAATCCTGGAATAATGCTAAATTTATCAAATATGCTTTTGTATGTTTCATTGTTTTCTGATTTGCAGAATCAACAGGTGACACTTTGCAATGCCAAAGTCCAGGAAGGCAGCCTAGAAATGCCTGGAGATTAAAAAACAGTTAAAAGCCAGCTGAAAAGTTCACATAAACAACAACAAAAAACCAACAGAAGTTTTATGAGAAACCTCTTGAAGCCATTTTTTTCCAGAAAAATCCAGTCCTCATGAAAAGAATCTGTTTGATGACTGCAGCTGTCACTACAACTCTGCCATTTCTATATTTTACTCTCTGCCAATGATCCCAGTGTGATCCAAGCGGATGCCACATTTTACAGATGTAGCCAATAAAGCCAGCCAACATTTCTGTTGCTTTGGAGTTGGAACACGAGAAGGAAGCCAGAGAAAAGCACTGACTGGTCCTTTTGAAGAGACTCTCCCAATCACCATATGGAAAAGCAGAAGGTCAACCGCTTAGCTTCCCTTCGTATTACCCATTCCGCCAACTCTAGGATCCTTGTGCCCAGCTTTGTAATTATTCTTTCAGCCAGATCAGGAAATGGGAAAGCATCCCTCGAACCAGGAAGATCTCCCAAGCAAGCAGCTGGAGGAAGAAATCTTAAAGGGCAAACTTAATGCAAGGAGAACAAGAAAAGGATACAGAGACTGGTTTTTGGAATTCTTTCCAGCTCTTAATAGCAGCATTATTCTGGACCATTTGACTGGAAGGGAGAAGAAGAAGCAGGAGGCTTGGAAGAGACATAATTATCATCATCACCCCCATCATCAATAATTCTAATGATTAGAGACTATTATTTGTTCCAGTGATTTTTCAATTATTTAAGACTGGTAGAATATTGGAGCTTAGAGAATAATAGGTTTTTTTTTCTTTTCCACACTTATGCCCTCTCTGGTCTATTTTCCCCTTACAAAAGGAAACTTATGTTATTTTACTATTGTTTTGGCTTCTTCTTAATCATTTCCAGACAACAAGTGAATACTTATGATCACAACTGAGCCCAAAGTTTCTGTTAAGTGAAACATTTGTTAAGTGAGTTTTTCCCCTTTTTACAACATTTCTTGCCACAGTTTTAAGTGAATTACTGTAGTTGCTAAGTTAGTAACACAGTAGTTAAGTGAATCTGGCTTCCCCATTGATTTTACTTGTCAGAAAGTTGCAAAAGGGGATCACATGACTCTGGGACAATGCAACTGTCCTAAATATGAGTCAATTGACAAGAGTCTGAATTTTGATCATGTGACCAGGAGGAAGGTGCAACAGTTCTAAGTGTGAAAAGTGGTCATAAGTCACTTTTTTCAGTGCCTCTGTAACTTCGAATGATTACTAAATGAACTATTGCAAGCTGAAGACTACCTGTAGAGTGTTTAACCCTTTGGATTGCAACACAACACAACAAAAACTATTTCCTAGTTTTTTTCTCCAACATAACAAGTGTTATGCAGGGGATTCTATGTTTCATTGTTTTACAATATCCTCAATGCTCTTATAAATGGTAATGCCAGGAAAAAAGACCAAGCAAAAAAGAGTTTGTTGTATGATGGGCAGCTATATAAATGTTTAAAATATATTTAATACATAAATATTATATGGTTTGATTCGCTTACGATGTTTTGGAAGGTTTTAGTTTGTTTGCTACAGCTATGCCATGAGCTTGTAGCAGAACAAATGGCTGAAAATTATATTGCATGGTTTATTTATGTAAGTTGGGGATATATGGTGGGGGGGGGAACAAGTGACAAAAAAATGTATTAACGCAGTGCTTCTCAACCTCAGCAATTTTAAGATGTGTGGATTTCAACTCCCAGCATCCCCCAGCCAGGATGTACTGGCTGGGGTCCACGCATCTCAAAGTTGCTGAGGTTGAGAAGCACTGTAATTAAGGCAGGGGAATTCTGGGAGTTGTAATCCACAAGTCACTAAAGGGCCAAGTTTGAAGACCCCTGTATTAAGGCATCACAACACAGCCACCTCTCCCACACCTGCGTAGGGAGGCTGACCTGAGGCGGAATTTGTCCTGAGGGCAATGCAAGTTCCAAGGGGGCGGAGCTTGCCTCATGACAGCACGGCGCAAGGGCGGAGCTTGCATTGTGACGTCACAACACACAGGCACGACGCTCGCGTTGTGACGTCACAGCACAGTGGGAGGAAGCTCGCGTCGTGACGTCACAACACTTATTTCCTTATTTTGGTGCGGTATCTTGGGGGAGGGGATGCAGAGATGCCTACATCTAACTCCCAACACCTAACCAAGATGACAGGTCTCGAAGCCCAGCTCACCTGGAGGCTCAGGTGAGGCAAAGAGGGACCCGTCTGAGGTAAGACCAGGAAGATGAGCGAGGACTACACTCCCTCAGGGGACTACACTTCCCCAGGATCTCCAACCTGCGCTCCCTCTCTCCCGTCGCCAAGGGACAGACGCCGGCCGGCCTTGGGCGATCTCCATCAGCGGCTGCTCCACTGTTTCTGAGCGAGGAGGAAGACGGAGCGCCAACCGTCCCAGCCTGTTGCCCGCGGGCGCCACACACACACACACACACACACACGCACACCTCTCTCACCTTCGTGAGCTCCTCTTCGTCGCTGGCGCGCGCGGTCCTGGACTGGCGAAGGGAGAACTTCGAACAGCTCCCGCAGGACGTCAGAAACGAAAGCGAGAGAACGCTCCTGCGCTGACGGGGGAACTCCGCCCGGCCGAGGGGGGCGGGGCAAGGAGCGAGCGCACGTGACCAGCGGCCTGGCGACCTCTCGCCGCCATTTTGGCGCCCGTCATCCAAAAGTCGGAGTGGGCATGCGCACGCGCGCACCACAGAGAGAGAGAGAGAGAGAGAGAGAGAGAGAGTGTATGACTTTCTGACTCCTCCTTCCTTCATCCTCCCTCCCTCCCCCCGCCCCTCCTCCTCCCTTCATCCTCCCGCCCCCCCCCCCCCGCTGACGATGCAGAAGGCTGCCTTTCTCCAGGAGAGAAGCCAGACGATTTGCAGACGGCTGTTGCCCTCTAGTGGCTCTCGTGGGCAGTGCAGTCCTTGAATTTGGGGTATGACTCCTTTGGCGGCTCCTTTTAACTTAAAGCAATCCGTGGCTTCCTCGAAAGCAAGTCTGGGCTGCATGAAGCCGCCCTATCCAGTAAAGTGGAAGAAGGGAGAAAACGAAGACCCCCAAATAAAAATACCCCAAAACAAACTTTCGGTTTGTTTGTTTAGAGTTTGGCTTGTTCCTGGGGATATGGGGTTCTCCTTCTTGCGATTTGTGTTGCCTTAATGCAGGGGTCTTCAAACTTGGCCCTTTTATGACTTTGTGTTCCCTTAATGCAGGGGTCTTCAAACTTGGCCCTTTTATGACTTGTGGACTTCAACTCCCAGAATTCCTCAGCCAGCGTGCCTGACTGAGGAATTCTGGGAGCTGAAGTCCACAATTCATAAAAGGGCCAAGTTTGAAGAGCCCTGCCTTCATGCTTCCCCCAGGCTTCCCGACCTAACCAGTTTTTGATTAGGTCCATCCTCTTTCATTGCCTGCCTAAAATCAGTCCCTGCTCACTAATCGTCATCTCAAGGGAGTCATCACTGCGGTTGGTCCAGAACGGACTGGGTCTTGTGGTAACCAACAATGTGTATCTTAGTAGACATAATAACTTAGCAGGAACAGAGAAATGCTCTATCACTGACTTTTTTTTTCCATCTTCCACTGCTGTCTGCAATCTGAAGATGTCCTGGTGGTCTCCCATTCAAATTCTAAACAGATACTACCTGTTGCTTTTTTTTTTTTTTTTTTTTAGATCAACTGGATGCTGGTATTCCCTGCAATACAGATAATTCTTGACTTATGATTGTAACGGGGTCTGGAATTTCTGTTGTAACTCAAGATAGTCATAAATCAAGTCATGCACGTGACCAACCTATCTTACAACCTTTTTTGCAAGGTTGATAAGTGAGTTGCCACATCATAAAACGAACACTGTGATTAAGCAAGTCAATGCATTTGGAAGGCTGCAACTCACTATACAGATAATCTTCAACACACTAAATCCAAAATTTCAGTTGCTAAGTGACATAGTTGTTAACTGAGTTTTGCCCCATTTTATGACCTTTCTAGATACGGTTGTTAAGTGAATGACTACGGTTAAATTAGATTGTTAAGTGAAACTGATTTCCCCACATCTCAAAAAGTGAGCACGCTGCAACTGTTATAAATACAAGCCTGTTGCCACACATCCCGAATTTTGATCACATGACCATGGGGATGCTGCAATGGTCATAAGTGTGAAAACTGTCGTAAGTTAGTTTTTCAATGCCATTGTAACTTGGAATGGCCATTAAATGATTGGTTATAAGTCAACTACCAGTAATGATGTTGGTTGCAGATGCAGTCATGTGACTATGAGGGAAGGATGTGCAATCATTGGAATTCTGGAATTGGATCATAAGTTTCTTTTGTGTAGCTGTTTGCTAAGCAACCAATCATTAAGTAAGGACTACCTATCTTTCCCCTATCATGATAAACTGGGATTTCTGTAGATCATGCATGCAAACAAACCCAACAAAGGATCTGGATACAACGTAAACTTTTATTCCTAATTTATCTTATTTGCAAAATAATATATGTATGAATGAAAGAAATCATACCATGATACACAGATAAAAAGCTATATATCATAGTTGTTAGTCTTATTCAGGGGTTCAAAAAGGTACTATTTTCCAACTTGCAGATGAGAATGTAATGTGGAAAAAGTAAATCTGGAATATAAAATATTTGTTGACAGCAGAAAGATCATTTCAAGGTTTAATCAGTTGATTTTGGAGTATGTATCCTGAAAAAAAGATACATTGAATTTAACAAAAGTATTCTCTTTGTTAAATTCTACGAGTGATATCACAAATTGACAATTCAGACAGATATTTAAAATTCCTCTTGCTTTGCCTCTGTTGAGAAATAAGATCTACTAAAGTTAATTGGACTCATTTTCAGCTAAGAATATATGTCATTGCCTTTCCCGCACACAGGCCTATATTTAGCTCAGTTGAGCTACAATTAATTTTGGAAAGGCCAATATTTGTGATAGATATTTTTGTGGCTATACAGCCCAGTGGGAAGAGTATTCTGCTTCCTAAAGATAATTATTTGAAAGGAAAAACTGTCATGTCACTTAATGTTTTTAAAAAACGCATTTCATCTATTCTTGAAAGGAATGAAGGGGTGTTTAGGGAATATTTGGAATAAACCTCCAAACTCTCTTCTTTTAAAATGAAGAAATAAACTACCGAACTGGATCAAATACAGGTAGTTCTTGACTTACAATCACAATGAAACACATTTTCCCTTGCTAAGCAAGGCAGTTGTTAAATGACTTGCATCCAATTTTATGACCTTTTTGCCATAGTCATTAAGAGAATCACTGCAGTTGTTAAGCGATTCATATGGCTATTAAGTGAATCTGGCTTCCCAGTGGACTTTGCTTGTGTGAAGCTTGCTGGGAAGGTCACAGATGACATTCACACAAGCCTGCAACCATCCTAAATACAGACAAGTTGCAAAGCACCCAAATTTTAATCACATAACTGGGAGGGGATGTTGTGACAGCTGTAAGTGCAAGGACTGGTTGTGAGTCACTCTTTTTTCCGTGCTGTCGTAACTTTGAACTGTTGCTAAATGAGTGGCTGTAAGTCAAGGACTATCTGCCTACATACAGTTAATAACCTTTGATAGGACAGAGTGAAAATAAAATAAATGTCCATGGGACGATTTTTTTTCTTCACAGTGAGTCTTCAAAACACATGTTTATGCTAGTCTAGAGTCTTATTCACTCAAAATACATTTTAACGAAAATATAGCTAGTAGATTGACATTAGAATACACAGAGCACATTCAAGCTTTGGGTTTCAGGCTGGAGCAATGGAATTCACTCATTTTCAATCTGGGAGGGAAATTCTAATGGTAGATACCACCATGCATCTGCCACAAGGTGACCGGTCATTTCCTTATTGCATTTTCCTCCCATTATCACTCCATAGAATCGAGAGGAGAAAATTCCCTTTTCTTCTAATGAATATTGGACAGGCTGACCTTAAAAAGAAAATTGCTTGAGAAGCAAACATAATTTCAGCATTCTTTAACCGTGTGTGAGATGCAGAAGTGTGGAAGTAGCTGCAGTTGTACATCAGGCAACTTTAAGACTTGTGGACTTCAATTCCCAAAATTCCCCAGGCAGCCATGCTGCCTAGGGAATTCTGGGAGTTGAAGTCCACAAGTTTTAAAGTTGCCAAGATCGGTCACCCTTGTTCTATATCGGGGGTGTCAAACTGCCGGCCCATGGGCTGGATGCGTCACGTGGAAGCCGCGCCCACCTCATTGCCAGCAATGGCAAAACCGGCCCGATACGTTGCACGACGTCATGTGACATCGTGAGTTTGACATGTCTGTTCTACATAATCCTTCCTTGGAATAGCATACATACTCCTAGAGTAGGGGTGTCAAACTGCTGGCTCATAGGCCGGACGCATCATCTGAAAGCTGCACCCACCCCATGGCCGGCAATGGCAAAACCGTTCCGATACGTCACATCATGTGTTTGACATGTCTGTCCTAGAGCAGTGATGGCGAACCTTTTAGAGACTGAGTGCCCAAACTGCAACCCAAAACCCACTTATTTATCGCAAAGTGCCAGGGCTGCATCAGCATTGTGATGCCCTCAGGCGGGATGGGGGGCGTGGCTTAATGGGTGGGTGTAGCTGCAGTGGTCACGGCAGACTGGGTGAGCGTGGCCGGGGCTAGTTCCTCGCCATCTCCAGGGTATCCCGGGGGGGGGGGCAACGCTGCTTGCTCACTCACTTTCTGCCCTGTCACTTCCAAACGCCATGTGCTCCCTACTCTGGCGAACTCTGCTGGGGCAACAGTGTGCGTGGCTCTGAGTGCCACCTCTGGAAATGTGTGCCATAGGTTCACCACCACTGTCCTAGAGCAATGATTCCCAATCTTTGCCACTTTAAGAGAGATGGACTTCAGTTCCCAGAATTCCTCAGCCAGTATGGGTAGGGAGGAATTTTGGGAGTTGAAGTCCACCCCTCTTAAAGTGGCCAAGGTTGGGGAACAATGTCTTACAGAAACATTAATTCAAAACAGTATATGTGGGTCCATTCAGTTCTCATGTTCACAAGAACAGAAATGCTACCTGTATATTTCAGGCAAATTATACCAGTGCATGAGGCAAAAAGAAGCTTGCTGTATCTACCGAAAAATTAACTGTAGTGATAGGCCTACCACTGTCTTCTGTGGTAGACTTCTCACTGGGAGACATATAACCCAAGTTTCTTTGCAGCTTCAGAAACCTTGGGATTTTTCTTCTGAGGGAAAGGGTAATACGATAGCTTACTAGATACTGGTTTCGAAGCTGAGATGTTGAGACTGGAGTAAGTCCAAATGGAAGTTACCGATGTCCGAGTCGAGTTGGAACTGACCATCTCTTCAGAAGGGTGTGAATTTTCCTCTTTGATGGAGAATGCAATAGCCGGTTCAGTACCATCTAAGGACTCTTCTTCGCAAGACCACGTGCCACATCCAGTCCGATTTTGGAGGCTATCGTAAGGCCGTTCCTGGTGATGTGCCAGATGGTGAATATGTATCCGCCATGGTGAACTGTCTTGTCCATTTCCGTGGCAGGGCAAACCCACTTTGAACTCTCTTCCTTTCAATGCTTTCCTCATGCTCTTCTTAATTAAAACAGCACTGATCATGGATTTCCTGGGAATGGCCCCTTTCCCACCTGTGAAGATAATTCAATTTTAAAAGGATGGAAAGAAATGAAAATCTTACTTTCTGGTAATGCGTTATAAAAAAATATTTCTCAACCTCAATGGGTTTATGATGTGTGGACTTCAACTCCCAGAATTCCCAGCATAACTGGTTGGGGAATTCTGGGAGTTGAAGAACACAAATCTTAAACTCATTGAGGTTGAGAAACACTGCTTTATAGCCCTAAATCTGATATGACCAATTTGTGAATGTAGGAAAACATACTACACGTTCCAGAATTAAGCGTCTCAGCATCTACGTGCCACAAGTGATGGCATATTTTGAAAAGAATCTTAGAACAAAGTACAGGTAATCTTTGACTTATGACCGTTCCTTTAATGGACATTTAAAATGATGACAGTGCTAAAAAAATAACTTGCAATCGGTTCTCACAGTTAGGACCATTTCAATGTCCCCAGGACCATGAGATCAAGATTCATGTGCTTGACAACCAGCATGGATTATAGGGGTTGCAGCATTCTGGGGTAAATGTGATCACCATTTGAACCTCCATAGCTGGCTTAAATTTTAAATGACTGTTGGAAACAGACATACGTCTTTCTTAGAGACTTAACAGTACAGTACAATCCTTTTCGATAAACTTTATTCTTTGAGCACTTCCTCAGGAGAACAAATACAGTCTTTTGTACCCAAATACAGAGAGTCCTCATTAAGTGACCCTAGCTGGGACTGGCAACTTTGTTGTTAAGCAAAGTGGTCACTAAGTGAAATCACAACTGGGCTTATTGTTGTGTTCTGGGCCTGATGAGGAAACTCAGCAGGCCCAGAATTGTTGCAAATGGTCTTGGGCATTCTAAAAGCTGCCCGGGACCAGACAGAGCTGTGCCAGCCTTGTGCGCATGCGCAAGGCGCGAAGAAAGAAGAACTTACTGGTTCACTCTGTCTGGGTTTCAAGCCCTATAAAAAGGCCTGTGTGCCTTTTGCTTTTTGCTTGGAGTTGGAGTCGGAGAATAAAGCATTGTTAGTTGTCACCATGTGTCTTCATCATTCGCACGCGAATGAAGGATTTAACACTGGCAACGAAGGTGGGATCCTTTGCAAGCTGAAACAAAAGATTTAAGGACTTACCCTGGAAGTCCTGAAGAGGGGAAGACGGCGTCTGAATCAGCGTCCCAGCCTGCCAGTACAGCATTGCTGGAGGATGAGCTCGGCTAAAGGACCCTTTCCCCAAACAGCAGCTTGCAGAGGAAGCAAGTGGTGAAGATCGTAAACTTTACGATATCGAAGATTGGCCACTTGATTGATTTCGATGTCTCCCACTCAGAGAGATGGAATTCCTACGTAGCACAGGTGAAGAACTACTTCAGAGTAAATCAGATTAAAGAAGATGGCCTGAAGGCAGCAACTCTTTTCTGTGCCTGTGGACAAAAAGCTTTTGACATCGCAGAAAATCTGGTGGCCCCTGCACTTATGGAGTCAGTAACATACGCTGACTTGAAGAAAATGTTGAAGGAACACTTCCAGCCAAAGTTATCCATCATTGCTTGGAGGCACGCGTTCGAGCAGAGGGACCAGAGGCCGGGTGAATCTGCTGCGGACTTTATTGTGGCCTTAAGGCAAACAGCCAGACCTTGTGAATTCAAGGGTCTGGAAGAGAGGCTGCGTGATTACTTTGTCTGCGGCTTAAGGAGCAGAGACTTACAACAAAAGATTTTTGCAAAAGAAGATGTTTCCTTCCAAGATGCATTGCAAGACGTGGTAGCTGAGGAAGCAACAGGCGGAGCTGTGAAGGTCTTGTGCCTCACCAGGAATCCTCCAGACACAGCTACCATCCATCAAGAGGACGCTCGAGAAGGATCAGAAGTGGATCCTGAAGAGGAGGTCGACAGACTTCACCAGGCAGCTGAGAGGAGGCAGAAGGGATGTCCGGTCAAGGCCCCAGCATCTCTTCAATGCTTCGGGTGTGGAGGACGCCACAAGCGAGCTTATTGTCGGTTCCGCTCCACCATTTGTCGGGCGTGTGGCAGGCAAGGCCACATTGCATCTGTCTGTTTGGGTTGCCAGAAGGTTCAATCTCAGGAAGAATTGGTTCAGAAAGGTACCAAGGTCCCCAGCCAACACAGGGTGGGTTTCTGCGCATCGCGCAGGAGCATTCTAAAAACAGAAACCCACAAGCACCTTAAGAAGAAACTTTCCATTAATGTAAGGTTGCAAGGGGTTCCCATACTGATGGAGTTGGACACTGGGTCTGCTCTTCCCATTATTTCAATTAATACCTTCTAAAGGATTTGCAGCAGTAGTGGCCTTCGAGTTAAACAGACCATCAAATCTAATACTCACTGATTTTCAAAATTCTATGGTATGTATTAAGGGGGAGGCCACCCTTAAGGTACAGTATAAGGATTTTGAAGGTTCCTTAGATGTGGTGGTTGTTGGGGGTGAACGTACAGGTCTTATTGGACTCGATTGGTTCGAGGCTCTGGGAATCCAAGTAACTGGGCTGCATAGCTTGCAAACACTGGGCCTTGCAGAGGTTTGCAAGGAGTTTGCAGATGTGTTTAGTTCAGAACTAGGATCCTACAAGGGGCCTCCCATTTCGCTACGGTTAGACCCAACCATCACGCCCATCAGGGTTAAGCCTAGGAGGGTACCTTTTGCCCCCAAGGGTAAGATAAATGCTGAGCTGGACAAATTGCTCCAGCAGGGCATTTTAGAACCTGTGGATTCTAGTCCATGGGAAACCCCCATAGTAATGCCTCTAAAGGCTAATGGGGAAATAGGTATATGTGCAGACTACAAGTGTACACTGAATAAGGCGTTGCAACAGCACACTTATCCAGTCCCTGTTGTAAGCCACATCCTGGCCTCCCTCAAGGGGAAGCGCATTTTTGCAAAACTTGACCTGGTACAGGCCTATCAACAGCTACCTGTTGATGAGGCAGCTGCAGAGGCCCAGACTTTTGTAACTCACAGGGGGGCCTTCAAGGTCAAGAGACTGCAATTTGGGGTCAATGTAGCCCCTGGCATATTCCAAAGTGTCATGTAGAGCACACTTCGAGGTATTCCTGGGGTCTGTCCCTACTTCGATGACGTCCTCATTGCTGAGGAGTCATCTCAAAATTTAGCAGAAAGATTAAGGGCTGTCTTGCTTTGTTTTCGAAAGGCAGGCCTTAAGCTAAAACAGGATAAATGCAAGATAGGAGTCACTTCCACTGACTTCTTAGGTTTCAGGATTGATGCCCAAAGCATTCATCCTGCTGAAGCTAAACTACAAGC
The DNA here is from genome assembly GCF_016545835.1 of Crotalus tigris. Taxonomy (NCBI): domain Eukaryota; kingdom Metazoa; phylum Chordata; class Lepidosauria; order Squamata; family Viperidae; genus Crotalus; species Crotalus tigris. The sequence goes on from NW_024096849.1 coordinate 1,520,427, forward strand.
TATTCAACAGGTCCCAAGCCCCAAGTCCAAGAGTGAGCTGCAAGCCTTCTTGGGCCTATTAAATTTTTACCATGCATTTCTCCCACACAAAGCTGCAGTGGCAGAGCCGTTACACAGGCTCTTAGACAAGCAGGCTCCTTGGCAGTGGACTAAAGTCCATGACAGGAGCTTCAATGAGGTTAAGGCCTTGCTCACTTCTAATGCTGTTTTAGCGCATTTCAATGAGCAACTGCCTGTTTGCATCGCATGCGATGCATCTCCTTATGGGGTGGGAGCAGTACTTAGCCATCTGAAGGCTGATGGGACACAAGTCCCTGTGGCCTATTACTCAAGGACTCTGTCTTCTGCAGAGCGGAATTACACTCAGATTGACAGAGAAGCCTTGGCCATAGTGGCTGGCATAAAGAAATTCCATGATTTCTTATATGGCCGCCACTTCACGGTCTATACAGACCATAAGCCTCTGTTGGGTTTGTTTACTACTAACAAACAGACACCACATATCATTTCTCCTCGTGTGCTGAGATGGTCCATTTTCCTGTCAGCATATGACTATACTCTAGTTCACAAACCTGGAAATGAAATGGGCCATGCAGATGGCCTAAGCAAATTGCCTTTAACTCAGGTAGAAGCATAAATATTCTTTCCATTCAGGAGTTGCCTGAATCTCCCCTCAATGCTAGGGACGTGGCTGTGGAAACTGCCACTGATCACACACTTACATGCGTGCTGACATGGGTGTTGTCAGGATGTCCTGACACGTGTCCAGATGCAACATTTCAAAGTTTTTGGCAAAGGAGACACGCACCGTCTACCTTTAATGGGTGCCTTTTATGGGGTAGCAGGGTAGTCATCCCAGCCTCATTGAGGTCTAGAATGTTGATCTCTCTGCATGAGGGACATCTTGGGATAGTCAGGATGAAAGCGCTTGCGCGCAGCCATATTTGGTGGCCTGGACTTGATAAAGCTATCGAGGCTCAGGTGCATGGGTGCCAAGTGTGCCAACAATCACGGCCTGAAATGCCTCAGGCCCCTGTACACGAGTGGGAGGAGACACACACCCCTTGGTCAAGGGTACATTTAGATTATGCTGGGCCCTTCCAGGGGCAATTCTTCCTTATCCTTGTTGATAGCCATTCCAAGTGGCTAGAGGTTGTTCCTGTTTCCTCCACTACTACTGCCAGGACTATCCAGGTGTTGAGAGGAATTTTTGTATCACACGGACTTCCAGATGTTCTGGTTTCAGATAATGGCCCTCAATTTACCTCTTCTGAGTTCCAGGCTTTTCTTCAGGCCAACCTGATCTGGCATGCAGTGTCAGTTCCCTTCTACCCTTCCACCAACGGGCAAGCTGAAAGGATGGTGCGCACCACCAAGGACGCACTCAAAAGACTCACGTTTGGTAGCTGGCATCACAGGTTAGATGACTTTCCTCTTGCACACCGCACCACACCTTGCACGACCACTGGGAGGAGCCCAGCTGAACTCCGCTGGGGTTGCAGACTCATTACTAAATTGGACAGGTTGCACCCAGACCGGGTGGCGTCACAGGTGTCGCAACCGGGGGCACAGTTGGGTGATCCGATCTGGGCTCGGAACTACGCTCCTGGTCATCTGTGGGTTCCTGCTGTCATCTGTAAGATCTCTGGACCTCTATCATACAAAGTGACCTTGGGAGATGGCTGCATACTCCGGAGTCACATCGATCAACTGCACTGTCGGTTGTCCCCTGTGGATTCTGCCCCTGCCTCCACTCTCGGGGGGGGGGGGGAGGGGGCCCAGGAACCACGTTACAATTCAGGTCAACCTTCTGAGACACAATCTCACTGTTCCTGGGAAGTACCACAGGTCGCTAGGGATTTCCCAAGGGAGGTGCAAGGGCATCCTCAGAGTTCAGCTATTGCGCCGAACAGGGAATCATGTGTATCCGCAAGAGCTCCAAACAGGAATTCACCTGAGGCGGGGTTTGCCATAGAGGCAGCTCCTGACTCTGGCACCTCGGCCACAGGGGACTGGGAGTATTGGGGCACACCTGCAATGCAGGTCACGTCTGAGACTGGTTGCGGGCTCGAGGGGCTAAGTTCCCTGGAGCCATCCAGGGTAGTTGGGGAATCCTCAGCCAATTCAGAGGGTTGGGGAATTTCAGCTGCTCTCACGGAGCCTGGGGAGAGCTCTGGCAATTCTGCCAGCACGCCTCACCAGGGGTCACCTGCAAAATTTGTGCAATAAAAGTCCTGGTCTAGTGAGCCCAACAGACGGGCCGGTAGGCCAGGCACCCTTAAAAACAAGTCCTGGTCTGCCTAGCCGGGCAGGTGAGCTGACAGGCCAGGCACCCTCCCTAACCTTGCGTAGGTCACAACAGGCTAAGGCCCCTTCTAAGCATCTAGGCGAATATGTGAAGTTCTTGTCAGTACAAGGAACTTTACAGGTCTAGGTTGAGGAGATGGGACCTATGTGGGGTAGAAGATAGACACACGAAGTCCACATTAGAGAGTGAGTTGGTTAGCTAACTCTATTAGTTATAAAAAAGGTGTCTGCATGTGAGCAGACTATTATTTTCTTTTAATTTATTTTATTATTATTGTAAATAAATTTGGAATTGTGTGTGTTCTATCCAGGGAGGAGGAGTGTTGTGTCCTGGGCCTGATGAGGAAACTCAACAGGCCCAGAATTGTTGCAAATGGTCCCAGGCATTCTAAAAGCTGCCCGGGACTAGACAGAGCAGCGCCAGCCTTGTGCGCATGCGCAAGGCGCGAAGAAAGAAGAACTTATTGGTTCACTCTGTCTGGGTTTCAAGCCCTATAAAAAGGCCTGCATGCCTTTTGCTTTTTGCTTGGAGTTGGAGTAGGAGAATAAAGCATTGTTAGTTGTCACCATGTGTCTTCATCATTTGCATTTGAACGAAGGATTTAATACTTATGATCTTAGTTCAGTTTCTCTTTGCTTTACGTACCTGTGAAGTTTGTAAATGCAAGGATTGGTTGAAAAGTTACTCTTTCATCACCATCATAATTAGGAACAGTCGCTAAATGAGGCAATCACTAAACGAGGACTGTCTGTAGCTATTATTATAATTCTGAATGAAAAAAAAACCCACAATTTTTTATTTAGAAATAATGAAAGGAAGCCCAGAAATAGTTTATTGACTCAAACCAATCAACCAGTTTTAGTTCATACATCCTTTTCATAATCCTGTTTACTTTGAAGTCATATTTGTTAAACACCTGGTAAAAGATGTTGACACTTTTTTATGGGAAACGTATTTCCTAGATGTCTCTTTATTGTCCCTGTTTCATCCGCTAAGATGGACAGTCCAACAATTAATCCTTTAATTGTTAAAACAGGAATGCCTTTAGCTTTTCTACTTAAGTAGCTTTAAGCAGCTGCCAAAAAGGCCAACACAGTGCTAGGCTGCATTAACAGAGGGATAGAATCAAGATCATGTGAAGTGTTAATAGCACTTTACAATGCCTTGGTAAGGCCACACTTGGAATACTGCATCCAGCTTTGGTCACCACGATATAAAAAAGATGTTGAGACTCTAGAAAGAGTACAGAGAAGAGTGTTAAGTCCTTCGCGAAATGGCAATGACACAAGAAGCAGTATTTCTCAGGAACTCTTTATTTCTGTTCAGCATACTGGTTACAAGACGCCGACAACGCCCAAATCTCCCTGCCTCTTTTATAGGCGATTCCCGGGCCAAACTGCAACATTTGGCGCGCTCGCACCCGCGCATGCGCGCAAGTGCTGGCGACAGCCAGTCTGGTCCCAGGCAGCTTGCACCTGCTCAGGACATAACAAAGAGCAACAAAGATGATTAGGGGACTGGAGGCTAAAACATATAAGGAATGGTTGCTGGAATTGGGTATGTCTAGTTTAACGAAGAGAAGGATGAGGGGGGACATGATAGCAGTGTTCCAATATCTCAGGGGCTACCACAAAGAAGAGGGAGTCAAGCTATTTTCCAAAGTGCCTGAAGGCAGGACAAGAAGCAACGGATGGAAACTAACCAAGGAGAGAAGCAACCTAGAACTAAGGAGAAACTTCCTGACAGTGAGAATAATGAATCAGTGGAACAACCTGCCTCCAAAAGTAGTAAATGCTCCAACACTGGAAGTTTTCAAGGAGAGACTGGACAGCCATTTGTCTGAAATGGTATAGGGTTTCCTGCCTAAGTAGGGGGTTGGACTAGAGGACCTCCAAAGTCCCTCCCATCATCATCATCATCATCATCATCATCATTATTATTATTATTATTATTATCAATCATCGCACAGTCAGCCAGATGTTCAGACTGGATTTGGCATTTTGTCTACCTATCGAGTCCTTACCCAGGACCTGGGATAGGCAGAAGTAGATGTTTGATGGTATTATAGGTATCGTCGCAGGATGGAAGCAGTTCCTAATAAGGCCGCCTTTTGCAAGTGACTAATAGCAAATTTGTCAATGCCAATGGTGTTCAAGTGGTGCTCCAGTTGTTTTGGGATTGCGCCCAAGGAGCCTATGACTATTGGTACTACCCTTGCTTTCTTTTGCCACAGTCTTTCTATTTCTATTTGTAGGTCTTTGTATTTTGTTATCTTCTCCAGTTCTTTCTCTTCTATTCTGCTATCTCCAGGCACTGCCATGTCCACTATCCAGACTTTTTTTGTCTTTCTTATCGACAATTGTTAAGTCTGGGGTGTTATGTTGCAGGTGCTTGTCTGTTTGAATTCTGAAGTCCCAGAGCAGTTTAATTTTATCATTTTCTATGACTTTCTCTATTTTATGATCCCACAGTTTTTGCTTACAGGCAAATGATATTTTTTGCAGATCTTCCAATGCACCATTGTAGCTACTTTGTCATGCCGCTGCTTGTAATCAGTTTGTGCAATCTTCTTGCAACAGCTTACCAAGTGGTCCACTGTTTCTTCAGCTTCTTTGCATAGGCGGCACTTACTGTCTGTTTCTGTCTTCTCAATTTTGACTTTGTATGCATTTGTCCTTAAAGCTTGGTCTTGTGCAGCCAGAATTAATCCTTCGGTTTCTTTCTTCAATTTTCCTGCTCTTAGCCATTGCCAGGTTTTATTATTATCTGCTTTCCCAGCTATTTTTTTAATGTATTGGCCATGTAGTGCTTTGTCTTCCCATGCCTCTATTCTGTTCTTCATTTGGTCTTTCTTGTAGGCCAGTTTGGTCTCTCCAGTAGTTAGTAAGCCTTCCTGATATACTAATTTCAGTGCATCTTCATCATTGTTCTTCAGATATTCTTCCAAAGCCATTTTTTCTTCTTCAACCATCTGATGTACTTGTAGCATTCCACGCCCACCTATTTGCCTTGGTAGATAAAGTCTATCAATGTCACTGCGTGGATGAAGGGCATGATTCATTGTCATTATTTTTCTGGTCTGCCTATCCATTGCTTTTAGTTCTGCTTGAGTCCAGTCCACTATTCCAGCTGTGTACCTAATGACTGGGATTGCCCAGGTGTTGATTGCCTTTATGGTATTTCCTCCATTGAGTTTGGATTTTAAGATCTTCTTCACTCTCTTGATGTATTCACCTCTAATCTTTTTCTTGACTTCAGTGTGCTTGATGTTGTCAGCTTGAAGGATACCCAAGTTTTTGTAGTATTCTTCCTCATCCAGACTCTTAATGTTATTTTCGTGGGGCATCTTGATTCCTTCAGTTTTCACTATTTTTCCTTGTTTGATAGTAAGTGTGGCACATTTGTCCAAGCCAAACTCCATTACAATATCTTGGCTATATATACGGACAGTGTTGAGCAGCGATTCTATTTCAGATGATGTTTTTCCATACAGCTTCAGATCATCCATGTAAAGGAGATGGGATAGTCTAGCAGATGTTTTTGATGTTTGATAACCATGTCCTGAGTTATTCAGTATTGTTGACAGAGGAAACAGTGCAATAACAAATAGTAATGGTGATAATGAATCTCCTTGAAATATTCCTCTCTTGATATTAACCTCTCCCAGCTTTTCACCATTGATCTGCAACTGTGTCTTCCATTGTGCCATCGATTTGTTATTATTATTATTATTATTATTATTATTATTATTATTATTATTATTATTATTATGTACTCTTGAAGTGGCCCTATTGTCCATCTGCACATATTTTCTCATTTACTTCTATTTTTTTCAAGATGACAACATTCCATAATTTATTTCTTTTCAATCACTTTGCATGTCTGTAAGAGACGTGCAGAGAAAAGGCATTAGGAATGATGTCTCTTCAAATCAGTTGGTTCCTGTTGTACCTTGGGGTGCAAACGTTTAAGTTTTCTACTAAGTCTTTTGGGTTTATCATACTTCTAGCAGACGAGGCCAAAAATACTCAGCTGATGCAGAAATAAGAAGAGGGGTCAGACAGGGATGTATTCTGTCTCTACTGTTGTTCAATATCTACTCTGAGTCAATCTACAACGAGGCACTGGAAAACATTGATGCTGGCATCAAAATAAACAGTGTTCGGATCAACAACTTTAAGATATGCTGATGACACAGTTCTGCTTGCCAGTAAGCATGAAGACCTTCAGCTCCTCATCAACAGAGTCACAGAAATATCTGAAAAATACGGCTCAAAAACCAAGATCATGGTCGTCAGCAAACAACCCGTTAATTTACCACCAATAAATTCAGAAGGAATACCACTAGAAAAAGTTGAAAGGATCACACACGTCGGTTCTAATTTACCCAAAAGCTGGGACATGACTGTTGAAGTAAAGATAAGGATAGAAAAAGCCCAAATAGCATTCTTCAAAATGAAAAAGGTCTTCTGCAGTCACAACATAAGCCTAAGACTGAAAATCAGGCTTGTCAGATTTTATATTTTTTCTTTCCTACTCTATGGAATAAAGAGTTGGACTCTGACAGAAGGCCACCTGAAGAGACTAGAAGCATCTGAAATGTGGATTTACAGGTGGCTGTTACGTATAAGCTGGGTTGACAAGATCAGAAATGAGGAGGTGATAAGCCGCCTGGGAAAGCCAAGGGAAATCATCAAAACAATTAAAAAACAAAAGTTAGAATATTTTGGACATGTGATGCGACACCCAGAAAAATACAGCATACTCCATCTAATCCTCCAGGAAAAGATTGAAGGCAAATGAGGTCCAGGCAGAAGAAGAATATCGTGGCTTCAAAATCTAAGGGACTGGTCTGGACAAAACTCAGCAGCACTTTTTCATGCGGCTGCTGATAAAAACAGGATTGCCAACATGATTGCCAACGTCCGATAACGGATATGGCACAAGAAGAAGAAGAACTAAGCCTTTGGGTGAGAAACCCAATCAGTTGTCTTGCCAAGAATCTTTTAGACCTTTCCTATGTTGTATCTGGAATGCAGCATGTTTTAGTTCAATAAAGCAACACTCACAGTCAGTATGATAATAGGCAGTTCTCAACTTATGACAGAACTGATCCTGGAATTATAGTCATAATTCATGATGGTTGTTAAGTAGATCAAGGACTTTTTGCTGGAAATTGAAAGTAAATGCCAGTTTCCCCCCCCAAAAAACCTGTGTTCATTTGACCATGGGACACTGCAGATAGATGTAAAATACAGGCTGGTTGCCAAGTACTCAAAATGTAGCCACACGACCGTCTGTGGTGGTGATGGCCGTCAGAACTTTGAAACTACTTTATGGGGAAGCAATTGTAATTTTTAATGATCTCTAAGTGACTGATAGTAGATCGAGAACTATCTGTAGTTTCCTAGTATCCTCCATGCCTTGCTAGTTCCTGGTAGTCTGGATGTCTTCTTCCCTTGATGGCTCTTTTGGAACAAAACATTTTAACTCCAGTTCAACACAAACCAATAAAACAAAGCTACTAAAATACGCTGAGTATTTTCAGCTTCATTCATATGACCACTTGCTCTCCCCCTTGCCCCCACCTCCCATAAGATTTAGAAGAACTACAGATAGTCCTTGACTTGCAACAGTTCATTTAGTGATGGTTTAAAGTTACACTGGCACTGAAAAATGTGACTTATGGCCGCTTTTCACAGTTACGACCTTTGCAGCATCCCCATGATCATGTGATCAAAATTCAGATGCTTGGCCACTGGCTCATACTTATGACTGTTGCTGTTCCCCAAGGTCATATGATCACCTTTTGTTACTTTCTCACAAGCAAAAGTCAACGGGGAAGCCAGGTTCACTTAATGACAATGTTACTAACTTACCAACTGCAGTGATTCATTTAACAAACGTGGCAAGAAATGTGTCATAAAATGGGGCAAAGCTCACTTAATGTCTCACTTAACAACATAAATTTTTGGCTGAATTGTGATTGTAAGTTGAGGACTTCCTGTACTAATTTATTTTCTCTGGTCTTGTGGTTATTATTATTTTGTCATGAACGAAAATTATCCTTAGTTTTGCCAGACCAAGACAGCAGCAGTGGTGAACGTCTCCGGAACGGATTCACCCAGATTTTCTAGAATATTCTTCCAGTGTTAGTTAAAACCCATACTGTTGTGTCCTGAGCCTGCAAATGCAAGGTTCCCGGGCAATTGCAAAAGCACCGGCTGAGTGGCGCCAGCTGAGTGCGCATGCGCAAGGTGCGAAAAGTGCCTAGTGATGTTACCATATTGTCCAGGGAATTGGGATGTATAAAAGGAGGCTTGCGTGCCTTTGCTCATTGTTGTTGGAGTTTGAAATAAGCACAATAAAGAGCTATTCCAGAAACATGTGTATTCTTCATTCGCCATCACTCCCAGGACTTAACACATACTATCTGTCAACCACTTGGTGTCATACTTGGTAAAGCATACTGCCTTCACTATTGACCTGCCATTGTTAGATTTTTGCTTTCCCCAAAAGTTGTGATTCCCCTTTGGTCTCCTTTAAAAAGATGATTTTAATCTTCTATTACAAATTTGGCAAACTAGTCCTTTCCTGGGTTGATTTTAAACAACTGGCCTTTGCCAGGAGAAGGAACGATAAAATACTTGTTTAAAATGTCTGTTGCTGCTGTTGCTGCTGCTGTTAAAAACTGTTTGTTCTGTTTGTTTGATCTGCAAGATCTATTCTTAATAGGACAATTAACAATATTACTTTTGACATTAAAGGCCAAGAGAGTTTGGCTACAGATCTTTTGAAGGACTTTCTTGCATCAAACAAATTAACTAGAGTAAAGAAGAATATTTGTAGGTCAAGGTTGAAATGGGAGGGAGTGTGGTCCTTGGTGTACCAATGATGTTGCCTAGTTTGGGTAATGAAACATCTCCAAAAAAACAACCAAGTTCAGAATTAACCAGAGGTTTGAAGATGCTGATGTGCTAACCTTAACTATCGTACAAGAACCGTGGTGGTGCAGTGGTTAGCCTGCGGTACTGCAGGCTAATTCACTGCCCACTGCCAGCAGTTCGATCCTGACCGGTTCTAGGTTGACTCAGCCTTCCATCCTTCCTTGGTGGGTAAAATGAGGACCCAGATTGTTAGGGGGGGGGGGAAATATGCTGATTCTTTACAGAGAGGGCTGTAAAACACTGTGAAACAGTATATAAGTCCATGTGCTATTGCTATTGCTATAAGGTGTCCCTGAGAAGGGGGCAGGTGTCAGAAAAGTCAAGATGGTGATCAAAACTTACTTTCCTCTTCTAGCAAATAAAAAAGTTGGGCTGCAATCTTGATGTTTTTAACTCCACACAAAAGCCCATTTTTAATGGCAATTCCATTTCGGTGAACTACAATACAGTACAGTGAGCACATTTTGGGGGGAAGAAATAAAAGACAAACCTAAAAAGGAGGAAAATCTGAAAAACGCTTGTAAGGATAAAAATGTTTAGAAATGTGAAAGATCAGTAAATAAAATAAAAAAAACCTTTGATTTACAAAGGCTCAAGAATCAAACCAAAAAGAACTTGACAAAAATGCATATTCCAATAAAAATCTCTAAAATCAAGTACTAATCTGTAAATTTATTTTAAAAAGACAATTTGGTCATCCAGATTTTTCACTTGAATGTGGAAGATTGCATTCAGTGGGACCATTTTGTCGGGTAAACGTTAAATGACCAAAACAAATAAATAAATAATAAAAGTAATTTTTTTTTTCAAAAATACTTTAGATCTTAAATCTTATGACCTGGTCACCTGGTCATGATTTGGGCACTTGATAACTGGTGGGTATTTACGATGTCTCCAGCATTCCAAGGTCACATGATGACCATTTGCAACCATCTCAGCCAATTTCCAACAAGCAAAGTCAATGCAGAAACCAGAAGGAGGTCACAGGTCAAGGTCATCTGATGTCTCGCTTAAGGACCATGGCAGAAAAGACTAAAATAGAGTGTGGTCTATGATGCCTCAGTGACTTCACCGTTTAACAATGAATTTTCCAGTCCCAGTTGTGATCGTAAGTCAAGGGGTACCTGTAAACTCCTTACTTCTGTTTACTTTCTGGGTTTTTTTTTTGCTTGCAATTGGCCTTGCATGTGGCTTACTGAGCAGAAGTGGTACAACTATCTATAAACATTTAACAATGGTAATAGGGGATTTACTGCAAGATGGATCACAAAGCAGGTTTCTTTATCCCGTAGCAACACTAAGATGATCTAATGCAGGGGTCTTCAAACTTGGCCCTTTTATGACTTGTAGACTTCAACTCCCAGAATTCCTCAGCCAGGCATGCTGGCTAAGGAATTCTGGGAGTTGAAGTCCAGAAGTCAGATCTCTAAGGAGCTCCCTAGTTCTGGAGTTGAGGTGGTCAATGGCAAGACAATCCAAAGTTGGAGGGTCAGCCTCCACAATCAGTTAAAATAATAATTATTAAACTATTTTTTTAATAATAAATGTTTGGTGGAGGTTAATGAACAATCTGGAACTTCATGAAATGTCAATGAGCTTCAAAGTTTGGGGAACCCTGATTGACACTTCCTTTGCTCCAAAAAAAAAAAAAAAAAAAGAATGCAAGAAGAAGGCAGAATGCTAAGTTGCTTTTCGATAGATGGATTTTTTATATGGAGAACTAGCCAAGTCAAGGAAGGAGAGGAAAGGCTATTTATTTATTTGTAAAATTTATTCAACACCCCTCTTATGACAGGATATATTTGGGCAGTTCTAATCCTACTCAGTGACGTAAAATGTTCCTTATATTTGGGGAATGAGGCCAACAGCTATGTAGAAGAGGGCTGAGTTTAGATTTGAACCCCTGTACACAATCTGCACATTTACAGAATAACAGAGTTGGAAGGGACCTTGGATGTCTTCTAGTCCAACCTCCTGCTCATATTTGTAGCTCAGGGTTAAGGAGCTATAGGATCCTTAGCGCTTTCTGAAGTTGACTATTTTTTTTTGCAGACATTTCATTAACCAACTAGGTAACATCTTCAGTACTAGAAGAGAATAAGGTTTTCTCTCTGTTTATATCAGACATGTCAAACACAAGGCCCGGGGGCTAGATGTGGCCCGCGAAGTGGTTTCATGTGGCCCACAAAGCCATCCTGGAAACAGTGAGGAAACGGCCCCCACTGCCTTGGCCCTGGCCCAGGCCAGTCGGCCACGAGCCAATGTACAATTTTGTGGTGGCCATCTATGCTGAAACGCATTCAGTCTCCCTCTGACTTTGCCCTGGTACCCATCACGAACAACATGGCTAAGGAGAGCAAGCACAGCAGCAGCCGCCTTGAGGAGGAGGTAAGTGCAGCTGGGGGCCCCTTGGGGAAGTGGGGCTAGGCTTGGTGCCACAGGTGCTTGAGGGCCAGGCTGGGCATTTGATCTCTGCTGCCCAGGGCTCCGGGCAGCCCGCACCACCATCCAGCCCCCCCCACATGGCCTGAGAGGAACAGTGAGGCTCCTCCAGTGGACCATGCCTTGGCGCTTGCCCCGGTCCCACCCCCTTCTGCTAGAGACCCTCAGATCTGTCCCACTCCTGCCCAGGCCTCCACAGGCACCCTTCACGTGAACGATGTAGAGCCACACCCACTCCATCCATGCCTACCCAGTAGGCCGTGCCCACCTTGGCCACATCCACCAGGCCCCCTGAACGCAACCGCAGTGCTGATGCGGCCCTCAATGAAATTGAGTTTGACACCCCTGGTTTATATACAGTAGAAGTAGTTTGCCACATCAGTATTGGTGGGAGTGTTCTTAGTCATTTCTTGATTAGGTTGTTGTTTACTGTTAGCCTGTTTGTCTGAGTTGGTAGTTCCTGCTTGGAGTATCCCTTAATTGGGGTACAGAAAGCAAACCCCACTCCCTTTTAACACTGATGATGTTGCTTTGCTGGGTAATAAAATGTTTGCAAGAAAACTACAAAGCTCAGAGAGCACCAAGGTCCGTACAAAATGACTTAAATTAACCTTTCAAACTTTCTGGAAGCTCTCCTCCATTTTGAAGGAACCCAACGGCAGTTAAGCATGTGGAAGGGCCCTTATCCTGACTCTCTTCATCGGATCTCACCCATCTAAATTGGGCCAAAGAAACAGGAAGACAAGTAGCGATCTCCACTTGGCATTCTCCAGATGTGCTATAAGTCCAAAAGTTGCAATCTCAACATTTCAGAAGAGTGTGCCAAATTGGAACAAGCCTGCTTTGGAATCAATGTACCCCATTAACACTGGGACAGAAAGGAGACACTGTTTCCATTATCAGATAGACCAGTGGTTCTCAATCTGTGGGTCAGGACCCCATTTGGGGTCGAACGACCATTTCACGGGGGTCGCCAAACAACGCAGTCTGCCATTTTTTCCCCTTTTCCTTAGCTGTGCTACTCCCTTTTATTCTATTGGCTTTTGAAAGCCAATAGAATAGAATCTCTTGAATAGAGTCTAATTCTATTGGCTTTCAAAAGCCAATAGGAATTGTCCAGGCTGTCTCTGCCCTGCTGAGCCCGCCAAAAGTCCCATTCTGCAAACGGTGCTGCACCAGTTGAGTAGTCCTCGACTTATGACTGGTTGAGTAGTCCTCGACTTACGACCGGTTGGGGATCGCGGCATTAAAAAGGTTGAGAACCACTGAGATAGACAGAGAAGCACAAAAGGCTATTAATGGGGAAGACAGTGGAAGATGCGTGGATGCTGAGCCAGGCTGAAAGGGAGGAACCAAAGTTAAGACAGTTTTTTTTTTAAGGTGTCCATTAGCAGGGATAATTCTCTCTTTCCCTTCATCAGTTTTTTCTTTAGCACAGGAGATGGCCATTAATACAACAGATCCTTAACTAGAAAGTTGGGAAAGTGCATGATGACATAACCTGATAAGCAGTAATCCAAATGCAACACAATTCTTTCCTAGTTATATATTAAAATCCAGGATCCGCATTATTTGGCTGCTTTTTACTGCAACGTTTAGGAACTTTTCAAGGGGAATTTCAGCCTGAAAGAGACTCATTACAACAACTTCTCCTAACCTGTTGTGCTCTAGATGTCTTGGGAGTCCATCTACCATAATGCTGGCAAGGAATTGTAGGAATTGGAGTCCTGGCACATCTGGAGAGTGTTAGGAATCTGCATTGGAGCATTTCCCTTTTTCTTCAGTACCCTTTGAAAACATTTATAGGTGATCCTCAACTTACGATCACAGCTAGGACCAGAATTTCTGTTGCTAAATAAGCTGGTTATTAAGGGAATTGCACCTGATTTTATGAACTTTTTTTGCCACCGTTGTTAAGTGAATCACACAGCTGTTAAGTTAATCCACCTTCCCCCATTGACTTTGTCAGAAAGTGGCTGGAAAACTTGGGAATGGCCATTGCAGAGACCTGGGGTTTTGTAACCATGGTAAATACGTGCTAGTTTGCCAGAGCTCAATTTGGGATCACATGACTTGCAGGGACGCTGCAATGATCTTCAGTGTGAGGAAGGGTGATAGTTCACTTCCCTCAGTTCCACTGTAATTTCGAATGGTGCCTAAATGAATGGCTGTAAGTTGAGAACTACTTATATATGTAACCCCATGGTGTAGATTGAAGAACAACAAACTGTGGAATCTTAAAATTTAGAATGTGAATCTAACAAGTGACCCATATAAATACATCAATAAATTAATACATTTGGTCTTCCTCTTTTTTATTCATTTTTTCAGAGCATGGTTGAGTCTCCTAACAATGTCTCCAGGACCGCAGGCTAAAGACCATGACTTCACTTTTCCTGGGAAGAAGCTGGATTGATGCAAGACATCCAAAGGTGATTGAAAGATGAACTTAATTCTGTACTGTAATAACCCACATCCCCAATATTGGACAGCTATCTTCATAGATTCTCATTTTAGAATCTGACCAGTTTCATTAATATTGCCATTAATAAAAAAATAAGGAATCTACCCTGATTTCTCTGAATTGTCCTAGTTTAGTCTACCTTGCTGTCCTCTATAAAGGTTCACTTCAATTGGCAAAGATGTCTCAAGCATACAGGGAGTCCTTGACTTATAGCCATTTGTTTAGTGACTGTTCAGAGTTACAACAGCACTGAAAAAAGTGACTTATGACCATTTTCAAACTTACGACCATTGCAGCATCCCCAAGGTCACGTGATCAAAATTTGCATGCTTGGTAACCGGCATGCATTTATGAAGTTCCACATTCCTAGTGTCATGTGATCACCTATTGCAATCTTCCCAGATGGGAAGCAAAGTCAGTGGGGGAAACAAGCTTTGTTAACCACTGTATGATTCACAACTGCAGTGATTCACTGTACAGCTGTGGCAAAAAAGGTCATCAAATAAGGAACAACTCACTTAAAAAACTGCCTTGCTTAGTCACAAAAACATGGGCTCAATTGCAGTTGTAAATTGAGGATTACCTCTAGCGAGCTCTGCTAAAAAAAAAACCCCTCCAGTTCTGCTGTAAGAAACATGAGCAAACAAGTTAATCTGCAATAATCCAATGTCTTTATTTATTAAATTAGGTGTTCCTGGTCCTGCAAGAGCAAAACTGTTGGCAGGATTTAAAAAAGAACATTAAGCAACTGTGGAATAACTGAGAAAATATCCATGGAACAAACAATTCAGAACTGAAACAAACAAAGATTTACATACAATGGCATTATTTAGAAATGATGAAAACCAGTTTGGCATAGAGGTGAAAGAATTGGACCACAGTCCAGGAGACAGTGAGTTCTAGTGCTCCTTTAGACAACGGAAGCAGACTGGGCGTAAAAGGTCATAAAATAAGGAACAACTCACTTAAAAAACTGCCTTGCTTAGTCACAAAAACATGGCTCAATTACAGTTGTAAATTGAGGATTACCTCTAGCGAGCTCTGCTAAACAAAAAACAAAAAAACTTCAGTTCTGCTGTAAGAAACATGAGCAAACAAGTTAATCTGCAATAATCCAATGTCTTTATTTATTAAATTAGGTGTTCCTGGTCCTGCAAGAGCAAAACTGTGGCAGGATTTAAAAAAGAACATTAAGCAACTGTGGGATAATTGAGAAAACATCCATGGAACAAACAATTCAGAACTGAAACAAAGATTTACATACAATGGCATTATTTAGAAATGATGAAAACCAGTTGGGCATAGAGGTGAAAGAGTTGGACCACAATCCAGGAGACAGTGAGTTCTAGTGCTCCTTTAGGCAATGGAAGCAGACTGGGCGACGTTGGCCTGTCACTCTCTATCTCAGCCCAGTCCACTTCATAATCAGTTGCATAAAATAGAGACAGGATACAATTTCTGAATAGAAATCTAAGAGAAAGAAGATGAAAACCACCTCGGAAGAAAGCAGTGTCACACCATTCTGTATTTATTTATTTATTTATTTATGAGACATATACCGCTTTAAGTGCAAGCACTCTCTAAGCGGTGTACACCAGTAAGCAATGTATATATATATTTACATTGCCCCCAACAATCTGGTCCTCATTTTACCTACCATGGAAGGATGGAAAGCTGAGTCAACCTTGAGCCGGTGAGATTTGAACCGCTGACCTGCTGAACACAGTCAGCTAAAGTGGCCTGCAGTACTGCACTCTAACTGCTGCGCCACCTTAGCTCTGTATAGATAGTCCTTGACTTAAAACCATTCATTTAGCAACTATGTGAAGTTACAACAGCACTGAAAAAATTATGACCTGTCCTTGATTTACAACTTTCCCAGCATCCATGATCAAAGCTTGGCAATTGGCAATTTATGATGGTAACAGGATCATGGGTAATGTGATCGCCATTTGCGACCTTCCCAGCCAGCTTTTGAGAAGCAAACTCAATAAGGGAAGCCGGATCTGCTTAATGACTGTGTGATCAATATAACAACTATAGTGATTCACTTAACAATCATGCCAAAAATGTTGTAAGACTGGGTGCAACTCACTTAACAACTATCTTGTGTATCAGAAGAAATTCTGTTCCATGTTATGGTTATATCATACAGTATATCAAAGACTAGCTGTACTGTTATTTAGAAAACCCCATGGCTGCATTCCTCAAGTCACCAAAAACTGAACTTACCTCAAAGGAAACTTTTAATGTCCTAAGTATATGGAGGTGTCTACTTTTCAGGTTTTCTGGGACTGTTCTTCAAAATTTTTAGTTGCCATAAATTTGAATTTTTTTTTTTATCCAGGTTCAAAAGTCAATGAACATAAGATCTTAATTTTTTTTAAGCATCTCAACTTCTAAAAAAAAAAATCACCTTGAATGTCTACTCCAAAGAACGTTACTGTAATTCAATCAGACAATTGAATCAGCCTGTATATTCTGATTACTTCTATTGGCTTAGTATTTTAAAAACACAGAGGAACAGTTCTAGCTATTTGTCCTTCACCTTTTCTCCTATGCAAAATCAGTTGGGTTCCTAGGAACCATTTAATTGAACACTTTTGGAATTGCAAATCCTGGTATTTTTCCCGTCATGCCAGATTTTTTCCCCTTTTGCTGAATTCTTTAGTATCCTGCTTGGATTTGGGAGAGTTTAAAGCCTCTCTTCCCCCCCCCCCTCCAAATCAGTAAATTAAAACTTGATTAATCAAGGACTCACTGGGAAGAAACATTTGTTAACTGTTGCTGACAGCAATATAGAGGGATGTGTATGTTAAATTTCTCCCCGCAGCAGGAAGTAAGTCCTAAGTAACATTGACAGACATGCTTCTGAATAAACATACATAGTAAGGGATTCCTTGTCTGCTCTCAAAGGCACCATTGTGAATCTTGTGGCACCTTAAAGACTAACAGATGCGTAACATATGGCCCACTGCACCTGCTAATTTTTAAGGTGGCATAAGAAATTTCGCCACAAAATCTAATGAAATGTTGCCTTTGGGCAGTGCAGACGCCTTCCTCTTGAAGAACAACATGGAATTTAGGAATGCCTGGTTGTCAAACTCTCTGTTGCTCCAAAACATACCTGTTTTAAACACAACAACATGGGTGTGCAGCTTTTGTTTCTCTTTTAAGTAGTGATATTGCTCCTGGAGCCGGTTTACATCCATCTGGCTGGGCGGCCTGGAACCGTCTGTGGCTTGCTGGTTCGATGAATGACTTACTAGAAATATACCACTCATATATTTATAAGCCTTCACCATCTGTTCCCATAAGAAAGACAAAATCAGACACAAGCAATGTAGGTCCCTCATCCTGGCACCATTGGAAAGATGTTGTGCCTGGGGATCTGGCTGGAAGACACTGATTTCATTCAGCAGCGATATGTGCTTTGCTCCAGGTAAAGCAACTTGCTGAGCACCTGAATGCAGCTTTAAAGACAAAATGTTCTGGCTTGAACTGTTGTTGATTTAAGACTAAATCTAGGACACAGTGCCAAAATCCTACACGTAGCATAAAAGCTCATCTAACGTAGCCAGGTGAACAAAAAGTTGGGATGCTGGTTGACATTAAAACTGCAGTTTATACAGAGGCGGTATCCATTCTTGCCAGGGATTCTTTCTGTCTTCCTTCTTCTTCCATTTTCATCTCTTTAAGTGATTGATTATATGCCCTCAATTTGATTTCAGTTCCCAGTGACTGCATAGATGGGTTTTTAAAATTATTTATTTCTATTTTGTATTAGTATGGTTGGTTGCACAGACACCCAGGTGTTTAGATTGGATCTGGCATTTTTGTCACCTTATCGAGTCCTTCCCAGATATTAATAATATTAAAAGTATTGTCACAGGATGTGAGCTGTTCCAAGCAAAACTGCCTTTTGCAATTAGTTGATGATAATTTTGTCAGTGCCAATGGTGTTCATATAGTGCTTCAGATGTTTTGGGATGGCACTTAAAGTGCCTATTACTATTGGTGCTATTTTTGCTTTCTTTGGAAATATCTTCTACTTCTATTTGCAGCTCTTTATATTTTGAGACCTGCTGTCTCCAGGTATTGTCATATCTACTATCCAGACTTTTTTGTCTTATCAATAATTGTTAAATCTGGGGTATTATGTTGGTCCATCTGTTTTAAATCTAAAGTCCCAGAGTACTTTGGTTTCTTCATTTTCCATGACTTTTTGCTGTCCCATTAATTCTTGCTTGCAGGCAAATGATATTATTATATTATTATAGATCATCGCACAGTCAGCCAGATGTTCAGACTGGATTTGGCATTTTGTCTACCTATCGAGTCCTTACCCAGGACCTGGGATAGGCAGATGTGGATGTTTGATGGTATTACAGATATCGTCGCAGGATGGAAGCAGTTCCTAGTAAGGCCGCCTTTTGCAATTGACTAATAGCGAATTTGTCAATGCCAATGGTGTTCAAGTGGTGCTCCAGTTGTTTTGGGATTGCACCCAAGGAGCCTATGACTATTGGTACTACCCTTGCTTGCTTTTGCCACAGTCTTTCTATTTCTATTTGTAGGTCTTTGTATTTTGTTATCTTCTCCAGTTCTTTCTCTTCTATTCTGCTATCTCCAGGCACTGCCACGTCCACTATCCAGACTTATTATTATTATTATTATTATTATTATTATTATTATTATTCATTAGATGTGAACTTCAGTCAACTGAACATTCAAATTATTATTATTATATTTGTTCAATTTATGTGGCATCAATTTATATTTCAAACAAGTGACTCTGAGCAATGAACAATCACAAAATAAATTAAAACCAAATTACAATCACAATAAGAAAGAAAATGAAATATGTACAGCAGCCGAGAAGAATGACAATCCATAGATGTTAATATAACCAGGCAATAGGACCCTTCACACAGGACTCCAGACCTAGGCAATTTTATTGTTTATTTTACAATATCCTACTATTTCAGGTAGATGTTATGACAACAATGTCGGGTTGGAGATGGTGATTTTAATTCATCCCAACTCCAGAACAGTGCAAGTTCAGCAAGGCACAATTAGAGCTTGGAACATTTTGCACACTATCTGTGTGAAATGGATGATGCACTTCTCCAGCAGTAATTTCTGGTCTTGCCAAGGAAACAAAAGGAATTTGTACAGTGTGCTGCTAGGAAGCCCAAAAATGATCGTTTCTATAAGGTTTCTTGAAATGTTTGAGTCAAAGATATACAAAACAACTGGTTTAGCAGCTTAATTAAAAAACAAAGCAAAAAAATGCTTAAATTGGATGGTTTCTAATCAGTGTCACTGCTGATGTTCCAGAGGACTTTGATAAGGCTCATTTGCATAATAGAAAATCCCTTTGGTCTGTTGTCATTTTATTGCCAGCAATAGCTATATTGTTATGTAAATTACATAAAAGATGTTGCCAAGCTATTTTCTTCCCATCTGAGAATAACAAAGCTAATTGTTCAGGGCCTAAAGCAGGGGTAGGCAATCTTGGCTCTTTTATGACTCGTGGACTTCAACTCCCAGAATTCCTGAGCCAGCCATGCTGAGAGGAAATGGAGAGGTTTCCAAGCTGAGCCATGTTGGCTCAGGAATTCTGGAAGTTGAAGTCCACGAGTCATAAAAGAGCCAAGGTTGCCTACCCCTGGCCTAAAGAGTGGAGATTTTGCAGTGAAAGAACATGACCTATTGAATTTCTACCTTCCTTATAATAAAGTGACCAACCGTCCTCCTTTAGGGAGGATAGTCCTCCTTTTGTAAGTTCTGTCCTCCCTCAAAAAGTGTCTCCTACATGTCCTCCTTTTCGATATTTGAAGACTAATCTACAGGGCTTCCCCCCCCCCCTCATAAAACGCTCAGAACAGTGTTCCGGCACCTTTTTTGATGTTTTTTTTTTCAACTTTTGCATGAGCTGTGCTATTCCCACTATTGGCTTTCGAAAGCCAATAGGAATTGCTGCTGAGCGCATCAAAACACCCAGCTGGCAAACTTTGCACATGCAAGTTGTCTGTATTATTGTTGCAATGAATAAAATTTAAGGTGACCAACCGTCCTCCTTTAGGGAGGACAGTCCTCCTTTTATAAGTTCTGTCCTCCCTCAAAAAGTGTCCTCCTTCATGTCCTCCTTTTCGATATTTGAAGACTAATCTACAGGGCTTCCCCCCCCCCTCATAGAACGCTCAGAACAGTGTTCCGGCACCTTTTTTGATGTTTTTTTTTTCAACTTTTGCATGAGCTGTGCTACTCCCACTATTGGCTTTCGAAAGCCAATAGGAATTGCTGCTGAGCGCGCCAAAACACCTGGCTAGCAAACTTTGCACATGCAAGATGTCTGTATTATTGTTGAAATGAATAAAAGTTTCTTTTATTTACGATATTTTTTCTTCAATTTATTTGTGTCCTCCTTTTCACTGTAAAAAAGTTGGTCACCTTAAAAATGTTTCTTTTATTTATGATATTTTTTTCTTCAATTTATTTGTGTCCTCCTTTTCATTGTAAAAAAGTTGGTCACCTTACTTATAGCTCATCCCAAAGGTGCTTTTTCAAGAGGCAACTGGACTTTCTTGTTTTGCAGTAACACCAGAACTACAAATTGTAGACCTTTTCCCAGCCACAGAGTCAGCCACCAGGAACAATAAACTGGCAGAACCAGAGGTAGAACAATTAGGATGAAGGTATCTGCAGCCCTTGCCAGTACCATAACACCCCCCTCCAACCTCACAATTCAAGAAAAGACAGCAGTGACATCCCTAGGAGACCCCAAACAAGAAAGTCCAGGTGCCTCTTCAAAAGCACCTTGGGGACAACCATGACCTGGATAATGGAGAATCTCCATAGACCTCTTTATAGCTCTTAAAGCGTAAGAGCTCTCCTGCAAAGGGTTGTTGCAATAGCCTCACACAAAAACTGTTGTGCTTTTGTTACCCTTGTTACCTTCTGGGAGGAGGGGGCTTTGTGGTATCCGAAGCAGAACATCCAGATTCAGCAATAGTTTCATTCCATACAGCATTAACCTTGTGAACTCTCAAGCTTCCTACTTCCCTTACGTATTCAAGATGGAAAATATTTAATATTTATTTGTTATGTACATGTAGGGTTGTGGGTCTGTACATATCTTGTACATAGTATGTTTAGGTGTGTGTCATGTATGTGTTTCACTTTGAGAGCGGGCAACTAAATTTCATTTTTGATGTGTGCCATTGTGCCCACAGTAAAAAAAAATGTCAATGAAGGTTATCTTATCTTATCTTATCTTACCTTACCTTACCTTACTTTACCTTATCTTTTCCATGACAGAATTTTCATCCAGACTGCAAACCAGCAAGCTTTTCTCATCATCAAATCTTGGTGGCTGAAACACCAGTTGTTGAAGGCCTACATCAGTGGTGGGTTCTGCACCACTTTGGCAGAACCAGTAGGTAATTTTTTGTTGCCCAGGCCCAGAATGGACTTCCGGTAGTGGCATCCACATAGAAACCGGTTGTTCACATATTTGAATCCCACCACTGACCTACATGCTAAAATACATGCAAACATAAAAGCTCAGCAACTTTGCTGAATGAAAAAAAAGTAGGTGTAGAATAATTATTCCCAACTGTTTTAACTGAAGCAAAAGCAAAATTGACTTTCCAAAGTAAATTAAACTGTGAAATGAAGCCAAATTAGATGTTTGGTATGGAACACCATAAAGGGCCTGAAACAAAATCATCATTTTGACTCAGCCCAAGCCTTTTCATGAGCTTCAACTGGGGGAAAATTCAGAAAAGTGCTACAAATACACACTTGACCTCTTGGAAGAAAGATGGGATATAGCACAATCAGTCCCATTTCAAGGTTATGTGTATGTCTCTCTGTGTGTGCACACAAGTGTAGAAGCTGGTGCATGTAGGCTTACAAGATATATGGCCAAAGGACATAATCTCCTTTTAATCCACATGCTTTCCAGCCAGCAGGCATAACCTTAAAATCAAGTGACTATTTGTTGTTGTTTGTTAATTGCGAAGTCGTGTCCGACCCATTGCAACCCCATGGACAACGTTCCTCCAGGTCTTCCTGTCCTCTACCATCTTCTGGAGTCCATTTAAGTTCACACCTACTGCTTCAGTGACTCCATCCAGCCATCTCATTCTCTGTCGTCCCCTTCTTCTATTGCCCTCAATCTTTCCTAGCATTAGGCCCTTCTCCAGCGAGTCCTTCCTTCTCATTAGGTGGCCAGAGTACTTGAGTTTCAACTTCAGGATCTGGCCTTCTAAAGAGCAGTCGGGGTTGATCTCTTCTAGGACTGACCGGTTTGAACGCCTTGCAGTCCAAGGGACTCGCAGGAGTCTTCTCCAGCACCATAGTTCAAAGGCCTCAATTCTTTGGTGCTCAGCCTTTCTTATGGTCCAACTTTTACAGCCATACATTGCAACTGGGAAAACCATGGCCTGGACTATACACACTTTTATTGGCAGGGTGATGTCTCTGCTTTTTAGAATGCTGTCTGGATTTGCCATAGCTTTCCTCCCCAAGAGCAAGCGTCTTTTAATTTCTTGGCTGCAGTCCCCATCTGAGGTGATCTTGGAGCCCAGAAAAATAAAATCTGTCACTACCTCCATTTCTTCCCCATCTATTTGCCAGGAATTGAGAGGGCCAGATGCCATGATTTTTAAGACCTTCTCCACTATTCCTTTGGGGAAATATAATATTCTTTTTAATATTCCCCAAAATATTTCGTTCTCAGGACATGTGTATGCTGTCCTCTCACAGTGTTTTTTCAAAAGGCAACAGGACTTTCTTGGTTTTTTTTTCCTTAAAAATGTTTTGCTTCTAATCCAAGTTTCTTCAGTTCAGTTAGAACTGAAGAAGCTTCTTAGATGAGAAGCAAAACATTTTCAAAGGAAAAAAAAACTCCAAGAAAGTCCAGTTCCTTTTTGGAAAAAATACCTTTGGGATTTAAAGGCAAGTATTATCCACCTTCTTGATTGTTTTGTGCCACGACACATCATGCATTTCTTTGGTGAAATTTGAAATCATTTTTCTTAATGTTTTTTAAATCTTTTAATTTTTTTTAATTTTTTGAGAAATGGAAAGAAACACAAATAAAAATACATGCATTGCCAAAGAAAAGAAAAGCACGCATATAAAATTTAAAAAGTGGAAAAAAATACAACAAAAGGAAAACAAAGGTATATTATTTTGGCTGTAAATAATTACAAAATGTGTTTCAAAGTTACTGTATGTTGGAATTATTTTTTATTGCCAGCAGTACTGTAGTTGCTCTCTAAAAAAAATTGGAGAAAGTGTGACAGGAGGAAAAAAGAGGAATAATAATTTTTCAATCCCAAATGTCTGCCTAATGTTTTTAAAGTCAGGACATTGGTTAAATAATACTAAATAACATTCTGATCCATTTCCTCTTGCAATCTTGTTTTTTATTTGGTCTCTATAAATAATGTTTTAATTGTTGGTTCTACTGTATACCCCTGAAAGCTACTGAGAATGAGATGGGCGGCCATGATAGACAGACAGACAGATTTAATTTTCATTTTTGTTTAACTTCTGCTTCTAGCATCGCTTCAAATAGATCCTCCACAGACAGGCTGTGCGCACCAGTTCCCTTTTACGCTCGGGCATCGGTCCGGTCTTATAGACTCCGGGGAATGAACGTGGAATGCCCTGCATACTCCGGACGGATGTGTGGGCGGGCCGGCCAACGGTTGGGCAATCCGGATCCTGCTCCAGAGAAGGCAGCCAGCAGGGAGCGCGACGCTTGGCATTGCAAAGGAGGCGTCGTCGTCCGGAGTTGCTTCCACGTCGCCTCCCACCGCGCTCGCCGAGAGGAGGAAGCGGAATCGTCATGGCCTTGTCTCCTGGGTTCTGCGCCTTGGGGTGGGACTTCAGCACCCAGCAGGTACCGAGCAGGAGGCGGAGGCGTCGGTGGCGGCAGCAGCTGGGCAGGCTGCAAAGAGCCGTTGCTCCGGTAGCAGCTACGGGGCTCAGCCGCCTTCTCTCCAGCAGCGCCGAGCGCGCGCGGAGCAAGGAGACTGCGCCTCGCAGTGCAGATCCCATCATCCCCGGCACACGGGATGGGAGTTACAGCCTGACGTCACAGACGGTGTTTACTTGGGAAGGCTGGTTTAAAAAAAGAATAAAACTTGAACTCATTTTAGTTTTTGGTAGAAAATGTACTTTTAGGCAAGCTCCCCCGATGAGACGCAAGATTTCTCTCATTCTGCCTCTCTCTGATATTAAAGCGTAAAAATAATGCACATAAAATTTACAAGGCAAAGATAAAATTTTAAAAATCTTTAAATAAATAATCTTCATCGTTATTTATTAATTGAATAATAAATATTAAATAATCTTTCCCGCTCGTTCTTCCACAATGGGGTGGGGGTGGGTCCCTGGGTAGCTTGGACTAGAGCAGGGGTGTCAAACTCAATTTCATTGAGTGCCGCATCAGCATTACAGTTGCCCTGGGGGGGCGGTGGGTGCGGCCTACTGGGTGAGATAAAGTGGGTGTGGCCTACTGGGTGGGCGTGGCCAGCTCTACATCATTTGCTCAAGGGTGCCTGTGGGGGCCTGGGCAGGAGTGGGACAGATCTGAGGGACTCTGGCAGAAGGGGGTGGGACCAGGACAGAGCCCATCAAGCTGGATATGTGAAGTAGACGAGGGCCATTTGCTGGCCGCTTCCAGGTGATGGTGCATTTCTTTATTCCTCATAAAGCAGTGGTTCTCAACCTGTGGGTCAGGACCCCATTTGGGGTCAAATGACCATTTCACGGGAGTCGCCAAACAACGCAGTCTGCCATTTTTTCCCCCTTTTCCTTAGCTGTGCTACTCCCTTTTATTCTATTGGCTTTTGAAAGCCAATGGAATAGACTCTTGAATAGAGTCTAATTCTATTGGCTTTCAAAAGCCAATAGGAATTGTCCAGGCTGTCTCTGCCCTGCTGAGGCTGCCAAAAGTCCCATTCTGCAAACGGTGCTGCACCAGTTGAATAGTCCTTGACTTACGACTGGTTGAGTAGTCCTCGACTTACGACCGGTTGGGGGTTGCGGCATTAAAAAGGTTGAGAACCACTGTCATAAAGGTTGACACCTCCCCAGCATGCACCCAGGGGCTGGTTCCTCACTGTTTCCAGACTGCCTTGTGGAGCTCAGACTGAATGCATTTCAGCATAGAGGGCCACCACAAAATTGTACATTGGCTCCCGGCCAGCCTGGGCCAGGGCCAAGACAGTGGGGGCCATTCCCTCACTGTTTACAGGATGGCTTCGCGGGCCACATGAAACCACTTCGCGGGCCACATCCGGCCCCTGGGCCTTGTGTTGGATATGTTTGGACTAGAATCTAGACCAGGGGTAGGCCACCTTAGCTCTTTTATGACTCGTGGACTTCAACTCCCAGAATTCCTGAGCCAGCATAGTCATAAAAGAGCCAAGGTTGCCTACCCCTGGTCTAGACCTTCTTTCCCCCCAAGCACTCTTTGCACATGTTCAGTGTACTGAGATCCTGATTCCAGGTTCCTGCTCTGTCAGACAAGTAGACTTAGCTGAGAATCTTAAGATTTTCTCCATGTCCTTCAGTTAAAAACCCAAATAGTTAGTCATTTACATATATGATTAAGTTGGTTTAGAATCAAAATATAATGGAGGAAAATTTGTAGGTGTTTTTGCTGGGATTTTTGCTCCAGTTTCACCCCAGCAGTATATAGGATTGCAACTTTATTGAGAGGTGAGATTCAAGTAAAAATTCGTTTATGATAAAATCCTTTGTTCAGTTTCCATGTATACAGCAATATTATTTAAACTTGGCAACTTTAAGATGTGAGGACTTTCAACTTCCAGAATTCCCCAGCAAGCATGGGGAATTCTGGGAGTTGACGTTCTCACATCTTAAAGTTGCCAAGTTTGAAAAGCACCAATCTAAAATTCCACTGTTATTTTTTGATATTTTACAAAATTTTAAAAGATGTTGCTGCTACTATCTATATCTGCAAATGTGTATTTCTTGTATTGATTGGAGATTTTTTTCCTCAAAGAGAAAAAGAGAATTCCAAAGGAGCATCATAGCACTGCTTGGAAAATTTCTTAAGACATGGAG
Source organism: Crotalus tigris (assembly GCF_016545835.1). Taxonomy (NCBI): domain Eukaryota; kingdom Metazoa; phylum Chordata; class Lepidosauria; order Squamata; family Viperidae; genus Crotalus; species Crotalus tigris. The sequence goes on from NW_024096849.1 coordinate 1,546,702, forward strand.
CTGTTTGCCTTGACATCTGCATTTTAAAGTACTCTCTGTTTGTTCAGAAAGGATGAACTTCATACTTTTAAAATAATTTTCATCCTCTAGTAAGGCAAACTCTGAAAAGTGAACCATTTTAAGACTTCTTAAAGTTTACAAGCAAACCCAACTTCAACTCGCTTGAGCTGTGACATACTCAGATGAGGAACCAAAGGTTAACTATGCAGTTAACTGTTGTAGATTTCTTAATAGTTTAATATCTGTTAGACCAAAACAAACTAAAATTAGACAGAAAGTGCATGTCACTTTATAAATTCTTCTTGCACATACATTCTGGATCTTCTTTGAAGGGCAGGTTATGTAAACCTCCTTCTCTCTGTGTATCCTATGCTTTAAAGACTGTGTATCTTGTGAAAAGAATCTACAATTATTTTATTCAAAGAGAATATCCAGATGGCAAAGGCCACAAAAAATTAAAAATACTTCTGCAAAGCAGCTAACTCAGTTTCACATCATGAAGGCTCAGCCATATGTAGCCTCAGGAGCCAACCGGAATTGTAATTTAGAGTAAGGGAAAATATTAAATTCATGGCTAGGAACTGATCATATTTACTGCATGCAGCTAGTTTAATTTTAATAGAAAGTAGAATGAGTTCTTGGACTAATCTTGAAAAAAGCTGAGCAGGTTTAGATCTGATTAAAATGTGGATAGGTGACACCTGGAGACCTTAGGAGTAATAGGTTAGATCTAAAACAGGGGTCTTCAAACTTGACCCTTTTATGACTTGTGGACTTCAACTCCCAGAATTCCTCAGCCAGCATGCCTGACTGAGGAATTCTGGGAGTTGAAGTCCACAAGTCATAAAAGGGCCAGGTTTGAAGACCCTGGCTTAAAGAACATGTGATATGCTTTATGACCTTAATGACTCACTTTACAACTGTTGTAAAAACAGCCATAAAATTGAGTCCAGTCATGTGCTTCAACTTATGATTGCAAAAATTGAAATTCCATAGTCCATTGTGGTTGTAAATTGAGGACAATCGAGGACCACCTGTATGCAACAATAGGGAGAGGTAAAATAAAGTGTTGAATTATTTTCACATTATTTTGTTAAACAAAAAACTCCATCACAGCAGTATCCAAGGTTGTCATCTTCTATTTCTCTCTTGACATGAGCAGAAGGAAAAATAGGTAGCTATCTACCACAAGTTAATGTTTTAAAATTTGGGTTTTGTGAAAAGCAATAGTAAAAGAAGAGCTTGATCATGCAGAAATAAAGGGACACTGACAGGAAATGGTGAAATATTTTTCCAACCTAATCATAAGGATTTCAATCTCTTTTTGGTGAGGCTCTAATTTGCACCCGAGAAATAGGACATTAATCAACAATCCATGCTTTATGATTGTGGGAGGTAGCCAGCATGAAGTATCACTTTCTAGTGGCTGATCATATAGAAATGATGGCTTCTTCTGAATTCAGAATTAATAACTTGTTCTTTCTCCAGCTGAAAGTAATTGCGATTGATGAGCAGTTGAGAGTCATCTACGAGGACAATATTAATTTCGACAAATATCTACCAGAATTTGGGTACGTTTTTCTTCCTTTTGCATTTGATCCAACATAACTGATACAAACTAAGTTGGTTTTCTTTGGATAAAGAAAACCCTGGGACTTGCAATCCCAACACATCTGGAAAATGCCTGTAAAAAGCATTTTCCAGATGTGTCAGGATCGCAACTCCCAGAATTCCCAGTTGGAAGATTGAGCTCAAACGTTTCTCAATCTTGGCAACTCATATTCAGTTTGAGAAGGAACACAATGTTTTCCTAGGCACACATCCTTGTTTATGGATTTAGATGCTATTTTGAAATATAAACAGTTTTGATGAATGACCTATCCCTGGAACAAATCTCTGTTGTTTTCCTTAACTTGGGGTCAGCATGACATTGCACTTAAGATGACATCTGTCTGGGGTAATTAGTGAGATTTTCTGCTGACTAACTCCCAGGTGATGCTAGGGAATTATGCTAGTTCCTAGAACTATTATTTTTACAGCTTCTTGGAATAATATTTCTTCCCTTTTTTAAAAAACCAACCATCTGAAACTGTAAGAAAAATTATCCAGAAAGCTGGCTGGGGAATTTTGAGGGTTGAAATCCACATCACTTAAAATGCCAAAGCTGAAAAACATTGGACTAAGCTGGCTGGAATTCTGGGATTGTATCTACATTTGTATGTTGCCTTTTCCTAAATATGCACTTCATATTTAGAGCAGTGTTCCAATATCTAAGGGGGCTGCCACAAAGAAGAGGGAGTCAAGCTATTCTCCAAAGCACCTGAAGGCAGGACAAGAAGTAATGGATGGAAACTAATCCAGAAGAGAAGCAACCTGGAACTAAGGAGAAATTTCCTGACAGTTAGAACAATTAACCGGTGGAACAACCTGCCTCCAGAAACAGTGAATGCTCCAACACTGGAAGTTTTTAAGAAAAGACTGGACAGCTATTTGTCTGAAATAGTATAGGGTTTCCTGCCTGAGCAGGGGGTTGGACTAGAAGACCTCCAAGGTCCCTTCTGTTATTCTGTTACTTTAATGTTGTATTCTTACTTCTTAAAGAGAGAAACTATTTAGGGGATAGACTTCCAGATTAGATATATCTTTGTCATAATTCTCTCTCCTTTTCCATAATTATGGTTTTCTATTGCTCAAGACCCAGCATTACATTTTTTTTATCTGCCCATCTACACAGCATTGTGTCATTGTGAATGTGCTGGAACAAAAACAGGAAACCCAGTATCTAGTTTTTCTTTAGGTGTGGAAGCCCGCTGGGTGACTTCGATCCAGTTACTTCTTTTTTTATATATAAAGATTTTATTGTTTTTTTTTCATCAACATATATTAATTTTTCCAATCAACAAGTTGTCTGGAGTTTGCTATACTAATACATGTTCAATTCCTAATCCTTCATTCTTTCCTCTAGCCAAGAATAAAATAGCTCCCAAATTTGATAGTAGTCTGTATCTTCTTCATCTTTCAACCTCATAGTTAATCTGTCCATCTCTGCACATTCCAATATTTTCCTGATTATTTCTTCTTCTGATGGCAATCCTTCATTCTTTCAGTATTGTGCAAAAATTATTCTCGCTGCTGTAGTGATGTTTAAGATTAAATATAATTTCTGCTTATTAGTCTTTTCAAGCATAATACCTAGTAAAAAAAGTTCAGGTTTAAAATCCACTTGTTCACCCAATATTTTTTCTAACCACATATACTTACCTGGTAGGGGAGACACTTTGATCACGATCCAGTTACTTCTTCTCACTAAGAATGATCAGAACTTGGAGGTCTTCTAGTCCAGGACTTTTCAATCAGTGGTATGGGTACCACCTGTGGTACACTGGCACCTGGCATGTGGTACGCGACCATCCTAGAAAGGTAGCAGGAGAGGAGAATGAGCTGAACCAGTGGCAGCACCGCACAAGCCTGAGTGAGAGATGGCTGGAGCTGCAGGCTGTCAGGGCTCAGTGGAAGCGCCAGGATCAGCACCAGGCTCCAGGTGGAGCTTGGCGCTGATCCTGGTGCTTCTGCTGAGCTCAGAAGAAGCACCGATCAGCTGGAATGTTGCAGCATCTTCAGGGTCTTGTGATTTACATTCAGATTCTTGGCAACTGATTCATATTTATGACGGTCACAGTGTCCCAGAGTCATGTGAAGAGATCAAAACCTGCTGCAACTACCCAGCAGACGGAGGGAATAAAAACCAAACACCCCACCCCCCCATTGCACCCCCGTTGCCAATCCTCAACAGAAATGCTCACAACAATGAAAACCTCGGACAGGAGGAAGAGTGCAGCCGGGCGGGCAGGCAGGCGTTTTGCTCAGCTGTGCCTTGGGGGATACTTTTTTCAGTGCCATTGTAACTTCGAACAGTCACTAAGTGAACTGTTGTAAGTCAAGAATTACCTGTACTTTATCACTTTTTTCCTTTTTTTTTTTTTTTGGTCATCAAGTTTTTGACACCTGGCTAGGCGATTGGTGGTACTCGAATGTTGCCATTTCCTAAAAGTGGTACAATGGGTGAAAAAGTTGAAAAGCCCTGTTCTAGTCCAATCCTGTACGATTCCCGACAAATGGCTCTCCAGTCTCTTCTTAAAAATCTCCCATGATGCAGTCAGCTTGGCATAATGGGGAAGCTGCTGGATTTATTTATTTGCTTATTAAATTTATATGCCACCCTTCTCACCAAGAGGTGACTCTGCATGGCTTGCCACCAAAAAAAAAAAAAAAAAAAAAAAAAAGCCACAGATAAGGCATTAAAATAATAAAATGTTAAAACTGACTTAAAATTAACAAAGATGACAAGGAAGGGAGCAAGAGGCATTTGGGCAGGGAAGTGAGGCTTTATTTCAATCCGTTCACTACATCCAGAATGTCAACCCTCCCATCTAGACTGCAGGCCAGTTGGCAGAGCTTGGACAGAATCAGGCCCTTTCAAAAGGGGAATATCTCACCTGGGTGGGGTGGGGGTCTATGTTCCAGAGACCAGGAACCATGGCAGAAAAGTCTCTTTTTCTGAACCCCACCAGCTGGAATTCCTTGACCGATGGTGCAGGCGGCATGGGCGACACAGTTTCCCATATAACCTGAATCCATACCTTAAAGCAGTGATGGCGAACCTTTTAGAGACCGAGTGCCCAAACTGCAACCCAAAACCTACTTATTTATCGCTGGATGCCAGGTAGGCATGGTCCACTGGATGGGCCTGGCTGTGGTGGTCATGGCAGATTGGGTGAGAGTGGCCAAGGTGGGCGTGATCACCTCGATGTTGCTCGTGGGGAGGGATGCCTGTGGGGGCCGAACAGGGTTGGGGGAGATCCAGGGGGTCTCTGCCAGGTGGGACAGTGGGCAGGAGGCTCATCCTGTGGGGTGAGGTGAGGCGAGGCAGGGCGGGGGTGCCATTGTCGCAGGGCAAGGCAAGGCAGGGGTCAGGGCGGCTGCTGCCTGACACCATCGACCTCTGCACACAGAGGTCAGTGAGCGCATGGGTGCTGGGATGCATCCGGCCATGTGGAACCTCGGCGAGTTAGTGGGTGGCTGGTTGAAGAGGGAGGGTTGCCATCTCCAGGACATGGCCTATGTGCCCAGAGAGAGGGCTCTGAGTGCCGCCTCTGGCACGCGTGCCATAGGTTCGCCATCACTGCCTTAAAGGTTTTATTCCTGTCTAATTCATGAAAGCCAGCTGAGTATCTCTGAGCTAGTAACTTTCTCTTGGTCAATGGCCAGAAAGAACTAAGTTCTAGTCCTCCCTTAAGCCTAGAAGCCAGCTGGGCGGTCTTAGGCCAGCCAAGTTCTCTTGACCCTTTTGCCAGACTCTCTGATAAAGCCAGACAAAACCATCATCACATTATTGATTGATAGCTACACCGTAAAAACTAAGCGAGCACAGAATAAGTGGTCCTTACATCCAAGAAGTACAGTGCTAGGAAGAACATCAACAACTCTTTTCCATTGTCCATTGGAAATAACACACAGTACTTGGAAACAACCCTTCTCTGTTTGAGTAAAATATTTTGTCCTTCTTAGTTTTTGCACCTTCCTGTGCTAGGAGCAAGTGAAAAAACCCTAAGTTTTTCATCCCTCTTTCGTTGTTGTTTTAATCGTTCAGTTGTATCTGACTCTTGATGACTTTATAGGCAAATGCTGCATATGTCAAGCACAGCTTCTGCCAGTTGCTGGATATTTATTCATCTTTGTATCAGCTTTCAGGTATCAAAACAGCAAGTTCTTTGCCTGCCTTTTCTTCTTGTTCCACTAACCATTCCTAGCATCATTGACTTCTCCAATGAATTTGCATCATGACATGGCCAAAATAAATCAGGTGTAGTTTTGTGATTTTGGCTTCTACTGAGGGACTGGTTCTATACCAGTGTTTCTCAACCTTGACAATTTTAAGGCATGTGGACTTCAACTCCCAGAATTCCACAGCCAGCATTGAGTTGAAGTCCACATGCCTTAAAATTGTCAAGGTTGAGCAACACTGTTCTATACAAACTAGCATTTCTCTGTTCCTTGCTCTGGCTGACCATGGTATACCCAATAATTTACTTCCAGCACCCTAATTCAAAAGGATCATTTTTTTCTTCAATCAGCCATTCTTAGTGTCCATCTCTTATATCCATACATCTTTATATGGAAGACTGTTGCTTTAATTAGCCTCTTTTAGAGGGTTTAAAATAATGGCATACTTATTTGAGAGTTCTGGAGACTGGAAGATGTGTTAGTTCAAAAAAAAAATAGCCCTTTGGTTTTATTTACTGGCTCAAAGCTGCATTTTAATACAAGAAGGAGAAGTACATATTTTTTCCAATACTGTAATTGGAAGTTATGAGTTTAGCTGTTCCTCCTATGCACACGTCTTATCACTAGACAGTTGTGTTTGGGGGGACCCAGAGCAGAAAAACAGGTTACTGTAATGCTACTTGTTTTTAATATTTTTATTTCCTACAGCACTCAAGGTGGTGTTTATATACATGATGACAGATTATCAGTCTCTTCTCCTGTGTTAATGTGGATCAAGGTAAGAATTAATCTTTTGTTCATATTGCCAGTGCTTTTTGTATATGTCATTTTGTGGATTTGCTTTAGATTTGTGCAATAAAAATTTACCAGACTCTTATTTTGCTGGCAAGGAAGAGAAAACCACTGTGATATGTAGCTATTTCTTTTTATTTGGGAAACCCATGAAACTCTGGATTTTCAATCTGGATTTTTTTTTTTCTCTTTTCTCTAAAGAAGCCAAATACATTTCTGCTTCTTTGAAGCCAAGAAGCTGGCATTGTTCCTATGGAATACAGTTTAACCCAGATGTCAACCATGAGAAATTAGAAAGGTTAGAAAGAAATTAGAAAGACTGTATGCCTAGCCCTGCTTTTATGTTTGGAGACAGGATTTGTAAAAGTAGAAATGAAGGCATGGCGATTATATTCAGATATTGGCTAAAAGCCCACTTTCAGTCTGAATCGTTCTGATACATCTTATAGATCAGCGATGGCGAACCTATGGCACGCGTGCCAGAGGCGGCATTCAGAGCCCTCTCTGGGGGCACACCTGTTGTCGCTGCCAGCTCGCACAGGTGCATTAGGCCAATGCTGGTCCCTGGAGGGCAGCCCCACCCAAGCCGAGGTGGCGCAGCAGTTAGAGTGCAGTATTGCAGGCCACTTTAGCTGACTGTGTTCAGCAGGTCAGCGGTTCAAATCTCACCGGCTCAAGGTTGACTCAGCCTTCCATCCTTCCGGGGTAGGTAAAATGAGGACCCAGATTGTTGGGGGCAATGTAAATATATATATACATTGTTTACTGGTGTACACCGCTTAGAGAGTGCTTGCACTTAAAGCGGTATATAAGTCTCAAAAATAAATAAATAAATAAACACAAAGGAGGTGAAGCAGCTGGCTAGCAAGCTTGAGTAAAGGTGGTAGACCATGCGCTTGCTAGCCTCTGTGTGTGCTGGCCTCTGTGTGTGTGGGCTAATGGTGTCAGGCAACAGCTGCCCCGCAGCAATGGCATCCCCACCCTGTCCCCTGCCTCACCCCATAGGACGAGCCTCCTGCCCACTGCCCCACCCTCCCAGAGACCCCCTGGATCTCCTCCAATCCTGCCCAGCCCCCATAGGCGTCCCCCCACGAGCAACATCAAGGTGGCCATGCCCACCCTGGCCATGCCCACTCAGTCTGCTGTGACCACTGCAGCCATGCCCACCCAGTGGGCCATACCCACGCCCATCCCCTGAGGGCACAATAATGCTGATGCGGCCTGGCACTTTGCAATAAATAAGCGGGTTTTGGGTTGTGGTTTGGGCACTCAGTCTCTAAAAGGTTCGCCGTCACTGTTATAGATAGTCCTGAACCACAGTAGGAACCAGGCAAATTTATTATTAAATTGTGTGTAATCATTAAGTGAAGTATCACATGACCATACTCGATTTTACAACTCTTTTGCTGTGGTCATTAAGAGAATCACTGGATATTAAGTGAGGCATGACCATGAATTTGACTTTCTCTGTCAGCTTCCCCATTGATTTCGCAGGATAGAAGCCCACTGGGAAAGTTGCAAACGGTGATCACGAGACTGTGTGGACGCTGCAAGGGTTATAAGTGTGAAACCTTTTTCAACAAGTTGAAATTTTGAATGGTTGCTAAGCATGAGGTTATAAGTCAAGGACTTATTCATCCTGTCTGATGAATATTAATTCTTCTAGGAAATCCAAAAATAAATGACAAATTATATAAATTGGGATTCTGAAGTGAGATACTGATGCAGCTGGAACAAGATCAGAATATTCTTGAACAAGGAATATTCCTTCTTTGGGGCATAACATATTTGAACAAGGAATATTTCTTCTTTGGGGCATAACATATTTCATTTTAAACCAACATTATATCTGATACAAGCAATACATTTTTGTCCGTATGCTATTGTAACTTTACATTGTTGTGGTTTTAATATCTCACCATAGAACAGAATTCAGCGATTTTCTTGGAGGTTTAAGTGAACTGATCTGATGCGGATAATTCTTGACTTAACATCCATTCATTTAGTGATCATTTGAAGTTACAACAGAACTGGAAAAAATGGCTTACAACCAGTTTTCACATGACCATTGCAGCACTCTCATGGTCAGGTGATCAAAACTTGGGTGCTTGACAATTGGCATGTATTTGTGACCAATCACATGACTGTCCTGGGGTCATGTGATCACCAGTTGTGACCTTCTGAGTCAGCTTCCGAGAAGCAAAGTCTGAGGAGAGCCAGATTTGCTTAACAACTGCAACGATTCTCTTGATAACCATGACCAAAAATTGGGCACAACAACTGTCTTGTTTAGCAATGAAAATTTTGGGCTTTGGTTGTAAATTATTACTAGTAATAGAAAAGATTCTACTTCCTCTTCAGTTTGACTTAAATCAAGGGTAGCCAGCCTTGGCTCTTTTATGACTCGTGGACTTCAACTCCCAGAATTCCTGAGCCAGCCATGCTGAGGGAAATGAGAGAGGTTTCCAACCTGAGCCATGCTGTCTCAGGAATTCTGGGAGTTGAAGTCCACGAGTCATAAAAGGGCCAAGGTTAGTTGTTAGTTGGAGCAAGTGAGTTAGTTGTTGAGTTGGAGCACCAGCTGTTGTAAAAAGGACAGTGCAGTAACACATGATCAGCTGTTTTGATGTCTTCATCCAGATATGGGTAAACCTCGCTAGGTGTGGGATACTATAGCACAGATAGTCCTCAACTCAAAGTTCATTTAGTGACCATTTGAAATTACTATGGCACTGAAAAAAGGGACTTCACACTCACAACCTTTGCAGGATCCCTATGTTCACGTGATCAAAATTCAGACCCTTGGCAACTGACTCCTATTTATGACGGTTGCAGTGTCCCGGGGTCGTGTGATCATCTTTTGTTACCTTCTGACAAGCAAAATCAATGATGGAAGCCTGGTTCACTTAACAACCATGTTACTAACTTAACAACTGCAGTGATTCACTTAAGATCTGTGTCAAGAAAGGTCGTAAAATGGGGCCAAACTCACTTAACAACCATCTCACTTAGCAACAGAACTTTTAGTCTCAGTTGTAAGTCGAGGACTACCTGCATTTTTCGTCCTGCACTAGAGATACTGCTAGTAAAACATCTGTGTAAACACAATAGCTCATCTCTTAGTGCAGCGGTTCTCAACCTGTGGGTTGCGACCCCATTTGGGGTCGAACGACCATTTCACGGGGATCGGCAAACAACGCGATCCGCCATTTTTTCTCAGCTGGCGGCACCGCGCATGCGCGTCACGCACGTGCGCCGCGCATGGGGCAGCACCGCACATGTGCGCCACGCATGTGCGCCGCACATGTGGATGCTGCTGTGCATGCGCGCCGTGCCTGGGGATGCCGCCGCGCATGCGCGCCGCACCTGGGGGCGATGCCACCACACATGCGCGCTGCGCATGGGGACGCCGCCACACATGCATGCCGCGCATGAGGATGCCACCACACATGCGCACCACGTCCTTATGACCGGAGTCGCTGGTATAAAAAGGTTGAGAACCACTGCCTTAGTGAATGGAAGCTTCTGGTTTTCTTGCCTTTTGGGATCTACCTTAGCCAGCAGATCTGGACAAACACATGGATTTGTATTTGTTCTGGTGCAGGGGTAGGCAACCTTGGCTCTTTTATGACTCGTGGACTTCAACTCCCAGAATTCCTGAGCCAGCCATGCTGAGGGGAAAGGGAGAGCTTCCAAGTTGAGCCATGCTGGCTCAGGAATTCTGGGAGTTGAAGTCCACGAGTCATAAAAGAGCCAAGGTTGACTACCCCTGTCCTGGTGAGTGAATAGTTTGATAGGCCTGGGCCAGAGACTGTTGCCAAAGGGGAGTCCAGTGCATTGAGATATCCCCCCCCCCTTTGAATGCAGAGATGGCCCCTGCTTGCCATGGGAATTTTCCTTGTAAGCTTCTTTTTCTTAGCAATTGGCAGGAAGCAACTCACAGGAAGGCAGATATTTCCCCCCCTGTGGATGGTGTGTCTAGAGGAATGGCATTTTTCTTCTTAATAAGAACTGCCATAGATTTCAGTAATTGGCTGCTTTGCACTATCTGTGTCATTAGATGATTCAGCTACTTCGTTCAGCATTATTAAAATTGGGCTATGCAAGGCACTATTATGTTTGCCAGACAATCTATAATTTGTTTGTTTACTATCTCTCCGTGTTCTTGAGATTTTCTTTGGTGATGCAGTTTTTCCCTACTTCTTTAAATAGTTGCATTTTTATACCGTTATTTAACCTAGCAGATGTGATCATTCAGAAATGATGTCAACATTTTGCCCTGGATGAAATGCAATTTTCACATAATTACACCCTCTTCCCCATTTAATTTTTATCAAAGCTTTATTGGTCTTTTCCAAGTTTTAATCATAAACACTTTTTTTTTTTAATGGAAGTTAAACCATTTTGGTTTCCATTTTGTCTGGATTACGGGACCCTGTTTTTTTAACTATTGCAGCACCCCCTAGTCAGGGGATTAAAATTTGGACGCTTGGCAACTGGCTCATATTTATGATGGTCACAGTGTCCAGGGGTTATGTGATCAACTTTTGTGACCTTCTGACAAACAAATGTCTAGTTTAAAGAAGAGAAGGACGAGGAGGGACATGATAGCAGTGTTGCAGTATCTCAGGGGCTGCCCCAAAGAAGAGGGAGTCAAGCTATTCTCCAAAGCGCCTGAAGGCAGGACAAGAAGCAACGGGTGGAAACTGATCAAGGAGAGAAGCAACCTGGAACTAAGGAGAAACTTCCTGACAGAGAAAACAATTAACCAGTGGAACAACCTGCTTCCAGAAGCAGTGAATGCTCCAACACTGGAAGTTTTCAAGAAAAGACTGGACAACCATTTGTTTGAAATGGTATAGGGTTTCCTGCCTGAGCAGGGGGTTGGACTAGATGACCTCCAAGGCTCCTTCCAACTTTATTATTATTAAAGTCAAATGAGGAAGCCAGATTCACTTAACAACTATGTTACTGACTTAACAGCTGCACTGATTCACTTAACAACTGTGGCAAGAAATGTACTAAGTGGGGCAAAATTCACTTAACAACTGTCTTGCTTAGCAAGAGAAATGTTGGGCTCAATTGTGGTTGTAAGTCAAAGACTACCTGCATTGGGAGTCCCAAAGTAAGGAGCTGAGGGTGCTTGGGGGGGGCAGAGGCTTTGGGGGGGGGCAGTATAGCAAGTTGAGGAGGATGCTGGTACAATGTAGTATGAGGACCGGGAGGCCAACAGAATCAGAATAGAGTTGGAAGGGACCTTGGAGGTCTTCTAGTCCAACCCCCTGCTTAAGCAGGAGATCCTATGGCATTTTAGAGAAGTGTCTGTCCAACCTCTTCTTAAAAACCTCCAGTGATGGAGCATCTACAACGTCTGAAGGCAAGTTGTCCCACTGGTTGATTGTCCTCACTCCTTAATTCCAGGTTGCTTCTCTCCTTGATTAGTTTCCATCCATTGTTTCTTGTCTGGCCTTCGGGTGCTTTGGAAAATAAATTGACCCTCTTTTCTTTATGGCAGCCCCTCAAATGCAGTAATAGTGCTATCATGTCCCCCCTAATCCTTCTTTTCTCTAGACTGGACATTCCCAAATCCTGCAATCATTTTTCATAAGTTTTAGTCTGCAGGCCTTTTAAGCATCTTAATTGCTCTTCTTTGCACTTTTTCCCAAAGTCCCAACATCGTTTTTGTAATGTGGTGATCAAAACTGAATGCAGGATTTCAAGTATGGCCTTACTAAAGCTTTATAAAGCGGTACTAATACTTCACGTGATTTTGCTTCTGTGCCTCTGTTTATACAACCAAGAATTGTGTTAGCTTTTTTGACTGCTGCTGCACATTGCTGGCTCAGGTTTAAGGGATTGTCTACTAGGACTCCAAGCTCCTTCTCACAGTTATTGTTTTTAAGCCAGGTCTCGCCTAATTTGTACTCGTAACAGAAGGAGTGGGGACTAGCTAGAATAATGTGCGAACATCTCTGCCAGATTCCCCATTTACTTTGTTTGTGGGAAGCCAGCAGGTATGGTTGCAGATGTTGATTAAATGACTGTGGGATTCTACAACTCTAGAGTGCAAACTGTTGTAAAATGCAAACTGGTTGCCTTGCACCCAAACTGTGGCAGTGCACCATGATAAGTTTGAACTGTCGCTGAACAAGTGGTCATTAAATGAGGACCATCTGTACAGGTAGTCCTCAACTTACAGCCACAAACAAACCCAACATGTTATTAAGTGAGAAATTTGTGAAGTGAGTTTTGCTCCATTTTACCACTTTTCTTGCCACATTTGTTAAACGAATCACTGCAGTTGTTAAATTAATAACACCGTTGTTAAATGAAACCGGTTTACCCATTTACTTGGCTTGCCAGAAGGTCACATAACCCCGGGACACTGTAGCCGCCATAAATACGAAACAGTTATCAAGCATCCGAATGTAAATCATGTGACCCTGGGGATGCTGCAAGGGTCATAAGTATGAAAAACGATCATAAGTCACTTTTTTCAGTGCCGTTGCAACTTCGGTCAGTAAATGAATCATTGTAAATCGAGGACCACCTGTATTTCCTGAACCAAGTTTGGGTCCTCTTTGTAAGTTAAAATAGCTTTCTATCCCCTTTTTTTGAAATAAAGGTATTTCAAATAAAGGCAAAACTCACAATTGATAACTGCTGTGAGCATTTGTACAATGCAAGGGGGAAGAAACAAAAGGAAAGGGTGGAGGAGCATTTTCGGATGTACCTTTCTCTACCCCCTTCCCTCCCCCCCCCAAATAAATAAAAATGTACGTTCACTCCTTGGCTTCACGAGCTCCACTGGTGCAAATGCATCTTACTGATTTGATGTTGGCTGCACTCCACGTTGTCCAGCAGATGGTTCAATTCTGGCCACAGGCCTTTATAAATCTGTACAGCTGGAGGGCGCAGATGTTAGCATGGCTACTTTTCTCTGCAAGTGCTTGTCTTTCAAAGATTGTGTGGCTGTGGGAATGAGTTTTATCTGCATTTGTTTGGAATCCTGTTCGCTCAGCCAAATCCAGAAAACTGGTTTTGCTTTCAGGTAAGCCAGTGGTTCTCAACCTTTTTAATGCTGCGACCCCCAACCGGTCGTAAGTCGAGGACTACTCAACCAGTCATAAGTCGAGGACTACTCAACTGGTGCAGCACCGTTTGCAGAATGGGACTTTTGGCGGGCTCAGCAGGGCAGAGACAGCCTGGACAATTCCTATTGGCTTTTGAAAGCCAATAGACTTAAGAGTCTATTCAAGAGAGTCTATTCTATTGGCTTTCAAAAGCCAATAGAATAAAAGGGAGTAGCACAGCTAAGGAAAAGGGGGAAAAAATGGCGGACTGCGTTGTTTGGCGACCCCCATGAAATGGTCATTCGACCCCAAATGGGGTCCCGACCCACGGGTTGAGAACCACTGAGGTAAGCAAAGGCTGGGGAAGGAAAAGGAAGGATTGGAGCTGGTCCTCATGCAGGTAGTCCTCACAACGGCTCACTTAGTGACCGTTCAAAGTTACAACGGCACTGAAAAAAGTGACTTATGACCATTTTTCACACTTACGACCATTGTGGCATCCCTGTGGTCACGTGGGCAAGATTCAGATGCTTGGCAACTGACTCAAATTTATGATGCTTGCTCTATTATGGCGTTATGTGATCCCTTTTGTGACCTTCTGGCAAGCAAAGTCAATGGGGAATCCAGGTTCACTTAACAACTATGTTACTCACTTAACAACTGCAGTGACTCACTTAACAACTGAGACAAGAAAGGCTGTAAATTGGGACAACATTCACTTAATAAATGTCTCATTTAACAACATAAAGTTTAAACTTGATTGTGGTCGTAAATCAAGGATTACTTGTATTTATAGAAAGAGAAGAACAAATGGATTGGATCACGTTGCAAAGCTCTTCTCTTCTCCCTTGTGGGTGAAACAATATGGCTGACTGGGGAGATTAGCTTAGAACAGGGATAGGCAACCTTGGCTCTTTTATGACTCGTGGACTTCAACTCCCAAAATTCCTGAGCCAGCATAGAACAACCTAAATCAGTCGTGGTGAACCTTTTAGAGACTGAGTGCCCCAAAACTGCCCCGTCCTCCCGCTCTGTCCTCTGCCCCCGCCTGCCCGCAGGGCCACCCACCACCTCCACAGTTTGCCACAGCATGATGGCGGCCATGGCCTTTGCTTGCACCCCATAGCATTATCTGCATGCGATGGCGTGAGGGCGGAGTCTTGTCCCCGTTGCCTGGCTGCCATGTCCTTGGTTGTGCTGCTTAGCGTGGGCCACGCCTGGGGGTGACTCTCTGGGGGGCTGCTAGTGAGGAGGGGGCCATGGGGGGAGGCGAGGCTGGGACAACGGTGCACGTGTCCACAGACACATGCCATAGATTCGCCACCACTGACCTAGATCAGGGCTTTTCAACCAATGGTACGGGTACCACCTGTGGTACATTGGCACCTGTCAGACCATCCTAGAAAAGTGGTAGCGGGGGAGGGAAATGAGCTGAACCAGTGGCAGCACCGCACAAGCCTGAGCGAGAGATGGTTGGAGCTGCAGGGCTGTCAGGGCTCAGTGGAAGCACCAGGATCAGCGCCAGGCTCCAGCTGGAGCTTGGTGATGATCCTGGGGCTTCTGCTGAGCCCAGAAGAAGCACCACTCAGCTGGAATGTTGCAGCCTCTTCAGGGTCTTGTGATTTACATTCAGATACTTGGCAACTGATTCATATTTATGACGGTCACAGTATCCCAGGGTCATGTGAAGTGACCAAAACCTGCTGCAACCACCCAGCAGGCAGAGGGAATAAAAACCACACACACCCCCACCCCACCCCCGCTGTCAATCCTCAACAGAAATGCTCACAACAATAGAAATCTCAGACAGGAGGAAGAGCGTGCTGGGTGGGCAGGCAGGTGTCTTGCTCGGCTGTGGCTTGGGGGGCACTTTTTCAGTGCCATTGTAACTTCGAACACTCACTAAGCAAACTGTTGTAAGTCGAGGACTACCTATACTTTATCCCTTTTTTCCTTTTTTGGGGGGGGGTCATCAAGTTTTTGACACCTTGCTAGGCGACTGGGGGTACTTGGATACTGCCATATTTTAAAAATGGTACAGTGGGTGAAAAGGTTGAAAAGCCTTGACCGAGATAGAAGGATCCTGGGGCTTTTTGAGGATAAAGCTCCTTCTCTCTCTCCCCAGCTCTGGCTGATTTATTTCAGTGTTTATTTGTTAAAGTTACAAGCTGTTTTAGGCCAAGTGATTAGGCACTATTTGAGCCAGTAGAGCAAGGAGACAAAATGTGTCCAAGAATAAGAAAACCCCCAAGATGTATTAGGGTAGACAACCACTTAAGAACAATATTGCAATATCAGGGTGGATTGCAAAGTGTCCTATCTTGGGGCTAATAGAACTTCTGTGTTGTTTGGCCTGACCATAAATTTGGGACTGTGTAGTCGTGGGATGTCAAACCTTGGCAACTTTAAGACTGATGGACTTCAAGGGTGGGTGGGGAATTTTGACATTCGAAAGCCACAAGTCTTAAAGTGACCAAGTTTGGAAGGAAGTGAAGGGAAGGAAAGGAAAGGAAAGGAAAGAGGAGAGGGAAGGGGAGGAGAGGAGAGGAAAGGAAAGGAAAGAAAAAAGGAGAAGGGAGAGGAGAGGAGAGGAGAGGAAAGAAAAAAAGAGGGAAGGGGAGGAGAGGAGAGAAAAGGAAAGGAAAGGAAAGGAAGGTGATAGTCTTTGGGGGTGGATGCTATCTATCTCCTAAAAAGGACGTCACCATCACTCCATATCTCCAAGGTCCCAGATCAGCAGTTCTCAACCTATGGGTCGCGATCCCATTTGGGGTCGATCGACCATTTCACGGGGGTCGCCAAGCAAGGCTGTCTGCCATTTTTTTCCCCTTTTCTGGCGGGTGCCTTCCCTCCCTTGGGCTGGGCCAGCTGGTGGCCCAGCTGGTGGTCGGCCTGCTCCGTCTCTGCCGCTTGCCAGTTATGCCTCAGCCGGCGCAGGGGGCGGCACCACGCATGTGCGGCGCTCCAGGGCAGGGAAAGTCCTCGACTTACGACCAGTTGGGTAGCCCTTGACTTACGACCGGTTTAGTCCTCGACTTACGACTGGTTTAGTTCTCAACTTACGACCGGTTGGGGGTCGCAGCATTAAAAAGGTTGAGAACCACTGTCCCAGATGATAAGGTGACTGCAGTGATGGGACCTGGAGGATACTTGCTCTCCTAGAGCTAATAGCATGAAGAAGCAAAAAAGGAAGAGATACGGTTTCATAGATAACCTGGTTCTGAACCATGAAAGGCATTATTGATGGTGATCTTGAAATGTCCTCAGAAGTCAACTGGCAACCCGTACAACTCGTAGAACAGAGGTGTCACCCAGGCGTTTGCACGACTGCCTTGCCCCATCCAGGCTCTTATGTGGAAAAGGGGCAGGGTTTCAGTGGCAGTCTTGTGACCGCCATATTGTTTTTATGCTAAAAGCACGAATACGCCTGGCACCTCTTTTCTGTTTATTCCTGAGCCATGTGAGATTTTCAAATTTCCAAGAATACTGAAATTACTCTGCAATTTTTTTTTTCATTTTTTTTAGGCCCTGGATCTGATTTTGGAAAAGATGAAATCTGCAGGGTTTAATTTTTCCGCTGTAAAAGCTTTGTCTGGAGCTGGACAGGTTAGTTAAAAGGAGGGGGATGATGATGGAAAACAGATGCTTTGGGCTCTATATGTTTCAGTTTAAATCCTCCCTCTTTCCTATCAACTTCCTTCCTTCCTTCCTTCCTTCCTTCCTTCCTTCCTTCCTTCCTTCCTTCCTTCCTTCCTTCCTTCCTTCCTTCCTTCCCTTCCTCCCTCCCTCCCTCCCTCCCTCTCTCCTATCAACTTCCTTCCCTCCTATCAACTCCCTCCCTCCAGCCTGCCTGCCTGCCTGCCTGCCTCCCTCCCTCCCTCCCTCCCTCCCATCAGCCTGCCTGTCTCCCTCCCTCCTTCCTCCCTTCCCCCCTATAGGTGGTGTATGTCTTCTTCCCTTGCTTCCTCTACCAGGGGCCTGGAGGTTTGAGGGTTCTGTGTGTGGTTGATTGGCCAGTACAGATTAGGACTTTTCTGCATAGTTTGGGCTTTTTAAAATATGTTGCATGTCTATTTTTGAAGTGGAAAGTCAATTTGTAATTTATTTAATTCCTACCTCTGAGCAGTAAAATACATTTTAGAATTTGGGATTATGATTACCATTTCTGTTTTCTAAGTAATAAAAACTTGTTGCTTTGTTTTTTTTAAATTTATTTTTAATTTTGGTTTTCATTTTAGTTGAGATATTCAATATGTCTCTGTGTGTGGATATAACATAATATGTCTGTGTTTGTGTGTGTTTGACTACATACATACAAACTATTCCAGTATGTCTATCTTTCTATCATTTTTCTGCCATCTATTATCTATTATCTATCTGTCTATTGAAATGGTTTATAATTTTCTAAAATATATTTTGATCCTGGTATGCCATTATAGAAGGAAACCATAAAGAAAATTTTAGAAAAAGACTATTTTTTTGTAGGAGTAAATATTTGTTTTAATCTCACCTTTGCTCATATTATTCAGTGCTGGTGGTATGCACTTTTATTAACATTTAATGGGAATCGCAGTATTAACCCTCTTTCTCTATTTTTCCTAACTTAACAGCAACATGGAAGTGTCTATTGGAAAGAAGGAGCAAGCTCTGTTTTGCAAAATTTATCACCTGTTCTTCCTATACATCAATCACTGAAGGTAACTGTCTCCAGAGGTTTTTTGAGGAAGTTAGAACTTGTTCTTGTTCGCTGACCTTAAGATTGATTGATCTTAGAAAACCCGTAGAACAGACATGTCAAACACAAGATCCGGGGGCCGGATGCGGCCCGCGAAGTGGTTTCATGTGGCCCGCAAAGCCATCCTGAAAACAGTGAGGGAACGGTCCCCACTGCCTTGGCCTGGTCCAGGCCAGCCGGGAGCCAATGTACAATTTTGTGGTGGCCCTCTATGCTGAAACGTATTCAGTCTTAGCTCCACAAGGCCGTCTAGAAACAGCGAGGAACCAGCCCCTGCTGTGTTGGCCCCGCCCCCTGGGTGCATGCTGGGGAGGTATCACCCTTTGTGAGGAATGAAGAAATGGACCATGCCTTGGCACTTGCCCCGGTCCCACTCCTTTCTGCCAGAGACCCCCAGATCCGTCCCACTCCTGCCCAGGCCCTTATAGGCACCCTTGACGCGAACGATGTAGAGTAGGCCACACCCACCCTGGCCACACCCACCCGGCCCCACGAGGACAACTGCAATGCTGATGCGGCCCTCAATGAAATTGAGTTTGACAGCCTTGCCGTAGAAGATGCTTTATAGTTTTCTTGGCTAAGAACAAATGCAGCTGATACTACCTCACAAGGTGATGGATTTTTCTTTACGTAGATTTATATAGTCTTTAGGAAAGAAAAGAGCAGGGGAGGTTGATTGTTACTTGTCCCTGTCTTCATAAAATAGACAAATAAAATTGTGATGTACTGATTTCATTGTTGTACCAAGCTCTGGATTGACTTAAGGGTGCCATTTTTGCAAAAATCCACATAGGTCCTAGAGATGTTTTTGACTTTCACTTAGTGATTTTTTTTGTACTCAACTAAGGTAGACCTATTTAGTTGACCCAACGTGTTCTCTTAATGTGAGGACAAGGTTTTGCAGGTTTGCATTTCAGACATATACATCAAAAAATGAGGTTAATGCTGGGATTTAGAGACTCTGGAGTCAAATTTACTCAGCAAATTTTGTTTATTTATTATTTATTTAATATGTCGCTTGTCGTAACTGTTTTGAGTAACTTTGGGTGGCTTACAATAATATAAGAACATAAATACAAGAGCATTAAAAATTAAAATTAAGTTTAACAATTAAATAAAACATTTAAAATAATATAGTCAAATCAAAAGAAATAGTAAAAGGTCAAAATAATCACAGAATGTTTGAAGTGAAATGATTCTTGTGTGAGGAATATTTTCAAGGAATATTTGAGAAAGATTGTTGACAGTAATGGATTTTGTTTGCAATGATTTTGAGTCAAACTGTCCTGTAGTCACTGCATCTCTTTAAAGTGTTCTTCCTCCTGAGTTTATGATTTTGTTGGTGATTTTTTAAAAAAACAGCTCTTTTAGAGCATGCTTTTAAATCAACGTTGCTTTGATGTTTTAGGAAAAATATTTTATTTTGCTTAAAGACAGGATAGGTCTCAATTGTTGTAATTTGAGGACTACCTGTATTAGAAAATGCATCCTTCCTGGGTTGCTTAATACAATTAAAAACACCATCAAAAGCAAAAAGTGGCTTCTTACACAGCTTAGTGTCTATGGCTATGCTGGCTAAGGAATTCTGGGAGTTGAAGTCCACAAGTCATAAAAGAGCCAAGGTCTATGGAGATTCTCAGCCATCGAGCTCATGGTTGTCAAAAAGACAACTAGACTTCCTTGTTTTTCTTTGAAGACGTTTCGCTTCTCATCCAAAAAGCTTCTTCAGCTCTGACTGGATGAGAAGAAGCTTCTTAAGCTCCAAGTAGCTTCAATGACTCCCTAAAAGAAGGCAAATGACCAGCTGTCTGCAAGGAGTATAAATCCTTCCATTCCCCACCATCCAGTCAGAGCTGAAGAAGCTTCTTGGATGAGAAGCAAAACGTCTTCAAAGAAAAACAAGAAAGTCCAGTTGCCTCTTGTTTTTCACTTTGGGTCACATAGCTTAGGTATAGCCTCTAGTAAGTTTTGCTGTGACATGAATGTTTCAAAGTAGATAATAATGTCTAATGTGTAAAATAATGTCTGCTTTTCCTTGCTAAAATATTTCCTCTGCACCATTTCAGTTATACATTCTAGTGTAGAAGTAAGATGTACTTTTGTGCTAAGCCAATTTTTGACCCTGACTTTACGAATAGTCCTGAAGTTACAACATTTTTTTAGCGACTGTTCGAAGTCACAATGGCACTGAAAAAAGTTACTTATGACTGATTTTCACACTTATGACCATTGCAACACCCCTGTGGTCACATGATCAAAATTTGGTGCTTGGCAACTGGCATGTGTTTATTATGTTGCAGGGTTTCGAGGCCCCCATCTGTAACCTTCCTAGTCAGCTTCCGACAAGCAAAGATAATGGGGGAAGCCAGATTCATGTAACAACCACATGATTCATTTCACGACAGTGGTTCGCTTAACAAGTATGGTAAATTGGGGGACAGTTCACTTAACAACTGTCTTGCTTAGCAACGAAAATTTTGGGCTCAGTTGTGGCCCTCAGTTGAGTACTACTTGTATTGTCTTAAACCAGGGTAGGCAACCTGGGCTCTTTTATGACTCATGGACTTCAACTCCCAGAATTCCTGAGCCAGCATGGGTCAGCTTGGAAACTCTCCCTTTCCTCTCAGCATGGCTGGCTCAGGAATTCTGGGAGTTGAAGTCCACGAGTCATAAAAGAGCCAAGGTTGCCTACCCCTGTCTTAAACCAACTTGCAACTCTGACTTCACTTGCTGTTCTGCTGTCTTTTCCACCCCTTGTTTCCAACAGAACTGCTTTTCTGTCAGCAATAGTCCAATCTGGATGGATTCCAGCACAGCTGCCCAGTGTAATTCTCTGGAAAAAAAGGTCGGAGGGGCTCAGAAATTAGCCGACATCACTGGCTCCCGAGCTTATGAGGTGAGAGCTGTTTGGAGAAGACAGTAGAGGAGAGGACCAAGAAGGTCTAACGGGAACATGGTCTAAGACAGAAGTCCCCAACCTTTTGGGCACCAGGGACCGGTTCCGAGGAGAGAGGTTTTTCTGCGGATCAGAGGGGCGTGGTTTTGTGTGCTGTCTGCATCCCGCGGATGGGGCTTTTCTTGTTTATGTGGACCAGTTGCTGGCATGCTGCGGCCCGGTATGGTCCACGGACTGGAGATTGGGGACTCCTGGTCTAAGACTTCCTTTCCAGTGTTCTTCCCATAAACTATGGGCAGTCCTCAACTTAATGATCATTCATTTAACAACTGTTCAAAGTTATGACAACACTGAAAAAAGTGACTTAGAACCAGACCTCCCGCTTGCAACCATCACAATACCCTCACAGTCAACATTGAGGTGCTTTGCAACTGGCATTTATTTAGTTCAGTTGCAAGGATTTCCAACCTTCTGTAGGGGCTCCCAACCATCAGTCAATGGAAGAAACTGGATTCACTTAATGACTGTGTGATTTATTTAGTGACTGTGACAATAAAGATTGTAAAATAGGACATGATTCACTTAACAACTTAGCAATTGTTCATAAGTTCTGTTCGTTGAAGTTCTTATGGTCATAAGTTGAAGGCTATCTGTACATTTGTTTTGGTGGGGAGGACAAAATGGGGAGCCATGGGGTGGGAAGGTGGTTCTGCTTTGTATTCTGTGAAAGAATCAATGTTTAGATCAGGTCACACAAATATTTTCAGCCTGGGATCCATGCTAAACATTTGAGCATTCATCTGTGGAGTTGCACTCCCTCAAAGCTAGAAGAAGCAGGTTAAAAACTGAATTTCTCTACTTTACATTAAAAAGCAATTAAAACTAAAAACAGATCTTTTAAATTAGAGCTCCCCAATCTTTTGGGCGCTAGGGACCGGTTCCATGGAGACCGGGGTTGGGAACTCCTGTTTTAAATGCAACAGTTCCCATTCTATTAGTGATTTCCCCTTTTTCTTGCAATAAAAAATCAATTAGAAGCTTCCATGTGTGTTTTGTAGCTTCAGGTTACATAACTTTGATTTAGATCTCAGCTGATATTCTCACTAATGGAGGAGAAAATGTAAGGGGGGGAATAAAATGTGTGGGCTTCTTTAAGAAAACAATTATACTGGCAGGTTTGTAGGAAAAAAATTGTTTGAAGGGACTCGTGTAGACCAGTCACTTAGGGACCACTTATACTTATGACAGAGTCCCCAAAAGGTGCTTATGAACAAGTTCCAAAGTTCGGATGGCTGCCTCACTCCAGCCCCCCTCCCAGCCATGTGAACACATTCTGGGCACTCAGCAATCAAGCCTGCATTTACAGCCTTTTTAAGGGTTCCCACAGTCACATGACAGTGAATTATGATTTTTTTTATGAAAACCAGAATTTATTTCTGGTTTCCGCCAGAAAATGCCTATAGAGAACAATGACCATCACATTTGCTTTACAGTTGCCATGTTCGCTTAATGACTGTTGTAAATGTCATAAAATTGGGTCAGTCACATGATGACCTACTTTACCACCCTCAAGACCTACGACTGTACTTGCCAGACTCTATTCGTAGGTCAAGGACTACCTATGAGGTCTTCCAAATCTGAGTAATACTGTAACTAGATTTTAAGTGGGCCCTTCCATCCCACAGTAATTGGGATTGAAACTCAATAGACAACAAGATTATTTGGAGATACCATAGAAAGGAAGTAAAGTAGAAATTTCAGACTTAAAAATCTAGTTATGGAAGCAACCAATTCTTCTATTGTGGTTTGATTTAGTTTTGTCCTCATCCTTCTCTTGATGAGTTAGCTCAGGCTAAGAAATAGCAACTGATTAAAGCCATCCAGTGATGGTAGACTTGAACCTAGTTCTGGTCCAACACTCTAACCCAGGGGTCTTCAAACTTGGCCCTTTTATAACTTGTGGACTTCAACTCGGCCAGCGTGCTAGATCCCTTCTCTAACCTATTGTTTCTCAAACTTGGGGATTTTTAAGATGTATGGACGTCAACTATCAGAATTCGGCAGTCAGCATGAAGTTCCCCAGCAATTCTGGGAATTGAAGTCCATACATCTTAAAGTCCTTAAGGTTGAACAACACTGCTCAAATCACTAGAGTAGGGAAGATGTAATTCCTGTGGGATCAGGATCTTCATGCTGGCTTTAAATCTACTAGAACAGTGGTTCTCAACCATTTTAATGCCGCAACCCCCAACTGGTCGTAAGTCGAGGACTACCCAACCGGTCGTAAGTCAAAGACTACCCAACCGGTCGTAAGTCGAGGACTTTCCCTGCCTGGGAGAGCCGCGCGTGCGTGGTGCCGCCCCCTGCACCGGCTGAGGCGTAGCTGGCAAGGGGCAGCGACGGCGCAGGCCGATCTACCAGCTGGGCCACCAGCTGGCCCAGCTCATGGGAGGTAAGGCACCCACCGGGCCCCACGCGCGCCAGCAACACTCCCTGCGCCCGCCAGCCTCCCACCTCCCACCCCTGGCCCTCTTTTACTTACATTTTTAGTAATTGCTCAGCAAGGAGGGGTGGAAACTTCCACACAGCTCGCCTTCGCTGCAAATAACTTGCAGCACCGTTTGCAGAATGGGACTTTTGGTGGGCTCAGCAGGGCAGAGACAGCTTGGACAATTCCTATTGGCTTTTGAAAGCCAATAGAATTAGACTCTATTCAAGAGAGTCTATTCTATTGGCTTTCAAAAGCCAATAGAATAAAAGGGAGTAGCACAGCTAAGGAAAACAGGAAAAAAATATGGCGGACTGCATTGTTTGGCAACCCCCGTGAAATGATCGTTCGACCCCAAATGGGGTCCCGACCCACAGGTTGAGAACCACTGTTCTAGAAGATCACATGAAACGAACTGATGGATAAAGAAACTGGAAGAGGACAGGATTGAATTGTTCATGATTAGGTGGGGATGAGAATGGGAGAGGTCTGGGAGATCAACCATTTCTACTTCCAACACACTCCCCTCAAGGCTTCCAAAATGTCCTGCTTAAGTTCAATTGATTGAGGGATTTGTATGGCCTGAAGTCTCATCTTCTAATCCAGGGGTAGGCAACCTTGGCTTTTTTATGACTCGTGGACTTCAACTCCCAGAATTCCTGAGCCAGCCATGCTGAGGGGAAAGGGAGAGTTTCCAAGATGAGCCATGCTGGCTCAGGAATTCTGGGAGTTGAAGTCCACGAGTCATAAAAGAGCCAAGGTGGCCTACCCCTGGTCTAGGAGTATATGAGAATGACCTTGAACAGGGTGGCTGACTGAGGAACTCTGGGAGTTGAAGTCCACAAGTTTTAAAGTGGCCAAGTTTGGAGACCTCTGACCTTGAGAGACAGCAGAAGCAGGAGACACAGCCTAGCGTAGACAACAGTTTGGTAAATCAAAATCTTCGTTCGAATGAGGGGTGGTGGTGGAGAACACATCCCAAAGGAGATTTGCAAGATTTGACATCAACCTTTTGAGGTAGTCCAGATAAGAAACACCCAACTTTATTTTTATAATACGGGTGCAATAACTGAATCTTGCAAGCCTGAAGGTTATCTCTCCCCTCCCTTACTTTTTTACTCCTGAAAACTACGGAAGGTCATTCTGAGATCCTTTTTCCATCTCCACCCCCCCCAACCCCCCCCCCAGACTCATTTGTATTAAACGTCATTTAATACAGAGTTCCCCAACTTTTCTCGCTTTGCACACTGGCAGGGGAGGGGGGGGGAAAGGGGATGGTTCCGTGTGAGTGGGGGACAAGCACGCACACATGTGCAGCCGTCTGCCCGCCTGCTGCTTGCACAAGTGGAGCACCTGTTCATGCACTTGCCCGCCATTTCTGCCGCCCAGTTCCCAATGGCTCAAAGGCTGATTTAATAGACATTGTCAAGGCAGCAACTCTTTCTTCAGTCTCCCAAGGTCATTTGCACTACTGTTCCAGGTATGCACACAATTATGTTGCAGATTTCACTTCTGATATGAATGAATCACTCCTGCAAATTTTTGAAATCTTGTCTAAATGTTCAGAAACATCACTTTCCATGATTTATTGTTTCTGAAATACATATTATGGAGAAATCTATTTTTCAGTTATCTTTTTAAACCCTAGGTGAGTTAAACATTCACCTATCAATGCATTATCATTTGTTTTATGCCTGTTGCATTTAAATAGCAACTGCTGTTACGCCTTTAATAAATTAAAATATCCAGGGTGCAATGCCTTGGACTCATTATGCTGAGTTAATTATTATTGACTCTATTTGCAATTTGTGTTCCTAAATATTAGTAGCCTGTCCTTTCTCAGCGTTTTACAGGAAACCAGATAGCGAAGATTTACAGCCGGGATCCTGAAGTCTATTCACAAACTGAGGTTTGTTAATCCTCTCCTCATTTATTGGGAATCATAACTAATTTAGGTTTTATTATGGTTTACAAGGGGAACTTATCACAATGCTGGTACAAATTACATTAGCAAAAATATGGTAACAAAAAACCCCTCATTAAAGAGAAAATGGAAAAGAAATCTATGCAAAAAGGTTCAATAGAAGTGGCTTCTGATGCTGCATCACATTAATCTGAATGGTTAATATTAGCTATTTTGTTAACTGAAGGCTTACTTTTATGCCAGAAATGCAATTCTAGATATGATCCCTTCCCCTATAGAAAATGGGGATGATTAGAGATGGGGATTATTAACTGATGAATTTATTTTCCTTTTTTTTTTTTTAAAAAAAAAATTGGTTGTCTCCTGCAATGCAGTTCCAAAATGCATTGCAAACATTAGCTAAATTAGCTTTTGATCGAGTGACTTTCAAAATGCATCGGATCTGAGCGCGTGCATGGGTATCCACGGATAGTAGGGGATAGGGGCAAATGAGGGAACGATACAAATAACACCCCTTTTGTAACTCGACTCACGATATTCCCTGCTGGTATCTAAGAGCCCGACTTGCATGATTTATTTTATTTTATTTTATTTAATTAATTAATTAATTAATTAATTAAATTTGCAAGTGTGATGGAATGTTGTAAACTGGATTCCCAGGAAGGAGAAGGCACATTCCAAAGGAATAAGAGGGTCCAGATAGTTTGTGTTATACAAAGAAGGTGAAGAAAGCCTCCCCTTAATAATCCTTAGAGCTGGGGTCCCCAATCCTCAGGCCATGGATCAGTGCCAGTCCGTGGCCTGTTAGGAACTGCGCTGCACAGCTGGGGATGCGGGACGGGTGAGTGAGCAAAGTTATCTCTCTATTTGCAGCTGTTCCCCATCTCACATCACCTCAGATCATCACCAGCTCAGATCATCAAGTATTATATTATCCTAGGAGTGCAAACCCTGCTGTAAACAGAGACGGAGGGAGTAGAGGTCAAGATTGATGTCAGCCCCTAGAGCCAAGACTGACACGTGTGGTTCTTCCAAGCTTAGTTCTTTATTGTTTCCACACCTACAGACAGGATCTCCAAGCCTCCTGACCTTCCTGAAATGCTTAAAGACTGGCTCTGCTGGTTGGCTTGGAGCCCCAATGAGAGGTCTTCACATTGCGGATGATTGACAGTAATAAGAGATACCACCTTCCCCCCTGCTCATCCTATGCCCTCCCTCCCCATCTTTTAATTAGGGTTGTGTATTTATCTTGTTATCACTTACTTCCTATTGTGCGTAAGCTTCGTAAAACTTTATCTTTTTAATATTGTAAATCACCCAGAGTTACCTTAGGGTAAGGTGGATGGTCAATAAATTTAACAGATAGATAGATAGATAGATAGATAGATAGATAGATAGATAGATAGATAGATGGATGGATGGATGGATGGATGGATGGATGGATGGATGGATGGATGGAGATAGGTAGGTAGGTAAGTAGTTGCTAGCTAGCTAGATGTATGTATGTAGGTAGATTAGATAGGTAGGTAGATGTAAGTAAGTAGGTAGGTAGATGGATGGATGGATGTAGATAGATAGATGTAGGTAGATAGATGGACAGACAGATGGACGGATGGATGTAGGTAGCTAGCTAGCTAGCTAGCTAGCTTGTTACCTAGCTAGATGTATGGATGTATGGATGTATGTAGGTAGATAGATGTAGGTAGGTAGATAGGTAGGTAGAGAGAGAGATGTATCTATCTATCTATCTATCTATCTATCTATCTATCTATCTATCTATCTATCTATCTATCTATCTATCTATCTATCTATCTATCTATCTATCTATCTAGATAGATAGCTAGATAGATAAATCTTGCCAGACTAAGTACTTTCCTCTCAGTATCTCTCACATAGTCTGAGAACTATTAAGGAGGGACGGTCTTCACCCTTTTCTCTCGCACAAAATATCTGGATTGGGTTGTCTCTTATTCTTCTGGGATGCACCCCCTCCCTCCTAGGGACCCACCTCCTTACTACATCCCAACACATTGTGGCTGCCCATCTGAGCAAGTGACTGAGATGACACATTTAAACAGAATATTTGGATTCTGGGAATGCTGAGTATGAGTAGGGGAATAAATCAGAGTTTACTGTATGGCTTAGCACCGTTTGGAAACCCAGTTGTAGCATAAGATTCTAGTTGCCTCTGTTCTTAGATGATTTCAATCAACAGAAGCTGTTTTTCTGGTCTTCTTGCTTTTTCATCCTTTTAATGGCAGACGCTGTGAGTAGAGCTAGACTCTGATCTATTTCCTCCCAATATAAAATGATGCAGAGAAGATGAAATATTTATTTATTTATTTATTTATTTATTTGATTTTATCCCATCCTTATTACTTTGTAAGTAACTCCAGGAGGTGAGTATACGTAATACTCCTTCCTCCTCTTATTTCCCCCATAATCTCTTGTAAAGATTTTCTTTTCAGTTTGTTGGAAATCCATGGGTTTGTGTGTGTAAGGGAGAGGAAGAGAGAGAGGTTTCTGGTAGTTTAAGTCTTTTGCAACTCTCAAAAAGAAAAAAAAATCAAAGCAAAACCTTGCAACAATTAAGCACTCTCAAATCCTCTTTCTGAAAACAATGTTTTAAGTGCTTGCTGAGCTCAATGGGAGTTTCAAAAATCTGTTTTGAATTTCTGTGAAACAGAAACAAATGCCATGTGTTTATTTGCTTGCTTGGTTGTTCATTTACTTCTTTTTCTTTCCTTTCTTCAGAAAATTTCCTTGGTGAGCAGCTTTGCAGCCTCTCTTTTCCTAGGTGCCTATGCTCCCATAGATTATAGCGACGGTAAGTGACATGTACTCTTTTCCTAATGGGCTCAACCCCACACTGAGTTGTAGGAAAGAATAGACACAAGTGGGATGTCCTCTTTCTGGTGAACTGAGGTCACTCAAAAATGGAGAGGGTCCTTGAAAAATAAAGTAGGTCTCTT
Source organism: Crotalus tigris (assembly GCF_016545835.1). Taxonomy (NCBI): domain Eukaryota; kingdom Metazoa; phylum Chordata; class Lepidosauria; order Squamata; family Viperidae; genus Crotalus; species Crotalus tigris. Next base: position 1,575,366 of record NW_024096849.1, read on the forward strand.
TATACAGGTAGTTCTCAACTTAGGACCACAATGGAGCCCAAAATGTATGTTGCTGAGAAATTTGTTAAGTGAGTTTTGCCCCATTTTATGACTTTTCTTGCCACATTTATTAAGTGAATCGTTGCAGTTGTTAAATTAGTAACACGGTTGTTAAGTGAATCTGGTTTCCCCATTGACTTTGCTTGTCAGAAGGCAGCAAAAAGTGATCACATGACCCCGGGACGCTGTGACTGTCATAAATATGAGCCAATTCCCAAGCGTCTGAATTTTGATCACATGACCATGAGGATGCTGCAATAGTCATAAGTGTGGAAAATGGTCAGAAGTCACCTTTTTCAGTGCTGTTATGACTTTGAACAGTCACTAAGCGAACTATTGTAAGTCAAGGACTACTTGTATTCTGTTTAGTTAAGTAGGTCAAATGTACTAAGTGCATTAGGTTTGGAAGCCTGGCTTCAAGTCCATTTTGGCTTGGGATTAACTGAGACATCCATAATTTGAGGATTCAGGATTCTGTTTGTCCTTGCGAAGTCCTGAGTGTAGTCTTCAGAAAGTTTCAAAAGTTATAAGATTATATATTTTTAATGTGACATAAGGGGAGTGTGTTTAAATGAATGAAGATTAACCTCATTTAACTTTAATTAGTATACATGTTGATCAAATCATTTTTTTCCCTATTAAACCCATTTCCTTCTTTGTGGTTTGAGTCCTTTGGCTCTGAATCCGAAGTGTGTCTTTGGAGACTTCTGGCTGAGCTTTCTTTTTCTGAAACTGTCTGGATTGGCTCCTTGCAACTGGATGTCTTTATAGAAAGTGTGTCAGGCTGCAAAAACATCATGGTTCTTCCAAGAAGATGTATTTATTGTTTTGTACTTTTTGGTGTTGTTGCCCTTTTTCTTGGAAGTGTCTAACACAGCTGGACCCTAAATGATGTCCAGTTTTTTCCCCCGATTCAGTTTCTTTTCTACTGAGTAAGGTCAGAAGAACATCAGACTAGGCCTGCTAAATTGCTCCATCCTAATCCAGCATTTATTTTTCTTAGTACCTAGCAGATGTCTCTGCTCACAACCGGAAGCACTTCACATTTTGCCACTCTTTCTCTGCAACTAATATATAGAGGGATGCTACCTTCAAACTAGAAGGGAAACAAACCAATCAAACAATCAGAATAATACAGATAGTCCTTGACTTACAACAGTTCATTTAGTGACCGTTCAAAGTTATGGTGGCATGGAAAAAAGTGAGTTACGACTGTTATTCACACTTTCGATCGTTGCAGCTTCCCCATGCTGATGTGTTCAAAATTCAAACATTTGGCGACTGACTCGTATTTACCACAGTTTCAGTGTCGTAGGATCATGTGATCACTTTTTGTGACCTTTTGATAAGTAAAGTCAATGGGTAAGCCAGATTCACTTAACACTTAGTTTTACTAACTTAACAATTGCAGTGATTTACTTAACAATTGTGACAAGAAAGGTTGTAAAATGGAGCAAAACTTAGAATAGAATAGAGTAGGGTAGAGTAGAGTAGAATAGAATAGAGTAGAGTAGAGTAGAATAGAATAGAATAGAAAATAGAATAGAGTAGAGTAGAGTAGAACAGAACAGAATAGAATAGAATAGAATTGAATAGAATAGAATAGAGATGGAAGGGACCCTTGAGGTCTTCTAGTCCTGCCCCCTGCTCAAGTAGAAGAACCTACACCGTCTCAGAGAATGTCTAGTCTCTTTTAAAAATTTCCAATGACGGAGCACCCACGATCTCTGGAGGCAAAGCTGTTCCACTGGTTGATTGTCCTCAGTGTCAGGAAGTTTCTCCTTAATTCCAGGCTGCTTCTCTCTTTGATCAGTTTCCAATCATTGTTTCTCGTCTTCCCTCTGGTGCTTTGGGTAACAACTGACCCTCTCTGCCTTGTGGCAGCCCCTCAGATACTGGAACACTTCTATCATGTCTCCCCTATTTCTTCTTTTCTTTAGACTAGCCAAACCCAAGTCCCGCAGCCGTTCTTTGTATGTTTTAGTCTCCAGGCCTTACTTACTTAACAACTGTCTTGCTTAGCCAACAGAAATTTGGGGCTCTATTGTAAGTTGAGGACTATAAGTAGACAAATCACTCCAGAAATTCCTCCATACTGATCAAAGGGAGTGATTATCAAATCTTAACGGTAATAATTTCTGAAGACAAAGACAATACCAACACAGATAATCCTTGACTTACAACCATTCATTTAGTAAAGTTAAACCAGCATTGAAAAAAGTGACCTATGGCTGGTTCTTGCGGCATTCCTATGGACATGGGATCAGAATTTGGGTAGCATGTATTTAAAATGGCTGCAGTGTCCCAGGGTCCTGTGATTGTCATTAGCAACTTTCCCAGATGGCTTCTGACGAGCACAGTCAATGGGAGAAGCCCGATTTGCTTAATGACCATGTGAGTCACTTAGCAACTGCAATGATTTGTTTAACAACGGTGACAAAAAAGATTGTAAAATCGGGAACTGCTGATTTAACATCCATCTACCTTAGCAGTAGAAATTGTGGTTGTAAATTGAGGACTAACTGTACTATTTGGCTTACATTTGATGCAAGCTGGCATTCTCTTGTTTTGTTAATTAGCTTACAATCCTGACCAAGAAGGAATCGTGCATAGCATTTGCATTGGTAATGTGGCTACTCAGGTGGTATTTAATCATAATTAAAGATAGGAGGGAATCTCTTCGGGGAGAGAATTCTATTAAAAAAATCCAGTAAACTCCACCAGACAATGTGTATCACAAATGAACAATCTGGAATGAAGTTTAATCCATTTCCAGGAGATGCAAATCTCTTCCTATAGAACGTTTTGTATTTCTGTGGATTGATTTTTATTTATTTTTGTGGAAAGAAGTGCCCCAATGCATTAGGCATATTTTTATTTATTCTGTGTGGATTTTTTTTCAATGTAAGAAACTTGAAACTAATCGACTTAAATGTGTCATTTGATGTATTGTACTTTCTGAATCAACCATCAGTAACATCCTTCTAGGATGGAGATGTATTAATTTACTACGCACGAATCCACCGTCCAATGAATCCTCAAGGTGGCCCAATTTGCCTCTGATTATTCCTTTATTGCTCTGTTCTTTGGCAAAGTTAAAAAACGTAACTGGGAAATAATCCTTTACTTTAGCAGAATAGATGCTCGTGTATCTAATTTTTTTTGATCCACCAGTTTGTATTGCGTGGAAATAACAAAAGGGATGAAAGCCAGTTTGGTGTGGAGGTGAAGGTATCAGGCTAGAATTCATGAGATCCTGAGTTTGAATTCTGCCTTAGGGTATAAAACCAGCTTGGACCGGTCTTCTAGCTCAGCCCTAAAAAGGCAGCAATGGCAAACTGCTTTTGAAAAAACCTTCCCAAGAAATCTCTAGAGAGATTTCTTTGTGTGGTTTCATCAGACATGATTGAAGAGAAGATACTGTAAATAGATAAACAAATAGAAATCTTCTAAGATTTAGAAGGATTTCATTTGAAGTCTTTCAAGAAAAGAGTAGAGAAACCTTCCTAGAATTTTCAAATTATTTGAAAATCTGGTAACTTCATTCTCACACATTGAAAGGATCTGACTGAGCAATCTTTCAGTGAGGACTCAGCCAGTTCCAGATCTGCCACCAACTACTGGAAAAGCGAGTATTGCCATCTTCATGAAGTCCTCTTTGATTTGAACTAGATTGCTGAAAAATAGTCGGACATATTGGTCCGGCTTCCTTGATAATAATACAAAAGTGCTTTCCTATTGCCTTTTCTAGATTTTTTTTTTCAAACTAGTACAAGTAGTTCTTCATTTAAGACTATTCGCTTGGTAACTGTTTAAAGCAGGGCTCTCCAAACTTGGCCCTTTTATGACTTGTGGACTTCAACTCCCAGAATTCCTCAGCCAGCGTGTTATGTCAGGCTTATCCTGAAGCTACTTAGCACTTAGATTCAAAGTTCAAATAGTCAAGCCCCTTCTGTGGTCACGTGACTGAATTTTGAGTGTTTGGCAACATGGCTGTTTTTACGGCCATTTTAGTGTCTGTGGAGACTCAATCATCCAGGTCACAGTTGTCCCAAAGATGCTTTTTCCAAAAAGGCAACAGGTCTTTCTTGCCTTTTTTCCCCTTGAAAACATTTTACTTCTGATCCAAAAAGCTTCAGTTAGAAACGAAGAAGTTTCTTGGATGAGAAGCAAAATGTTTTCTAGGAAAAAAAAAACCCCAAGAAAATCCCAGTTGCCTTTGGGAAATGCAGCTTTAGGACAGGTATTCCCACATTCTGCGGCCATATGGCTGCATTTTACAATGGTTTTGACAAAAACTGGTACTTCATATTGGTTAGTAGTAGTAGTAGTAGTAGTAGTAGTAGTAGTAGTAGTAGTAATGAAGTTGGTAGGGACCTTGGAGGTCATCTAGTCCAACCCCCTGCTCAGGCAGGAAACCCTATACCATTTCGGACAAATGGCTATCCAGTTTCTTCTTAAAAGTCTCCAGTGTTGGAGCATTCACCGCTTCTGGAGGCAGGTTATTCCACTGGTTAATTGTTCTAACTGTCAGGAAGTTTCTCCTTAATTCTAGGTTGCTTCTCTCCTTGGTCAGTTTCTATCCGTTGCTTCTTAACTGAATGAATGCGGCACTTGCTTAACAAGTGTGGATTTGCTTAACTACTATTGCAAAAAAGGTTGTAAAATTGGGTCCGTCACATGACCAACCTGTTTTACAACCATCATTAGTTATGACTAATGAGGCTCCATTAAAGTTGTAAGTTGAGGATAACTTCTAGACTAGCATGCCCTAGGTTTCATGGTAGTATACCATTCAAGATTTAACAAGGATCAAGCCTAGGTTTCATGGTAGTATACCATTCAAGATCTAACAAGGATCTAACCTGCTTAATGCTTGAAAATCCGCTAAGAGTATAGCTAGGTGTATTAAATGCACCTATCTGTGTTTGCTGTAATCCTGCTAATATAAGAGTATTTATATTTCTGGGCCTACCTCAGCAATAAATCAATAGGGTTTGCTGGGAGATAGTATTTCCATTCGATCTATTTATTGAGTTTCTTTGTTCATTTGCTTATTGGGTCTACCTTTCATCCAGTCACTGACCCTGATGTGTAGTTGTTGCTGAATCCCAAGCTGAGAGGCGATGCTTTTCTGTTTTTTTTGTAGCTACACACAGTGGCTGCAAAGAACTGAACTGACGGATGACCTCTGGTGTGAAACTTTGGGGCACTGCTCCAGAACAGTAATTAATTAATGTTTAACCAAGAAGAATGGATCTTTTCCCCTTTTTTGTTCTTGTGCATGTGTATCTCTCTCTCACACATGCAGGCTCATAAAGAACACAGGGTTCACAGAAGGTTAAAATAAAATGCTATACACTGGAAATACATTCTGCCTGATTAAACTGTTGGACAACGTGTCATGAAAATTAAAGAAGGGATGATTCCACTATAGGATGGTTCAAACCTTGTGCTTAAGAAGGTTTTCCTTTTCCTTTGCCATTAGCATTTATTTAATTATTCCTGTCAGGCCTCAAGAACATAGAAATACAGGTAATTCTCCATTTAGAGACACAAAGGAGCCCAAAATTTCTGTATGCTAAGTGAGATAGTGGCCAAGTGGCCCATTCTATGTCCTTTCTTGCCACAGTTGTTAAGTGAATCACTACGTTTATTAAAAAGTTAGTAACACTGTCATTAAGTGAATGAGGCTTCCCATTGACTTGCAGAAGGCGATCACATGATCCAAGGACACCATGACTGTTATAAATAAGAACCAGTTGCTAGGCAGCCAAATTTTGATCACATGACCACGGGGATGCTGCATTGTTTGCATGTGTGAAAATTGGTCATAAGTTACTTTTTCCACTGCCGTTGTAACGTTGAACAGTCACTAAACAATGGTTGTAAGTCAAGGACAACCTGTACATTCTGAGCAGTTTTCTTTATTGATCCTTGTCTATAGGCAGAAATCTTCCCAAACCAAAGCAAAAACTTTCATCATTAAAGATATACTCTGAGTAAAGTTAGTCCTCAGCTTACAGCCACAGTTGAGCCCAAACTTTCTGCTGTTAAGCGAGACATTTATTAAGTGAGTTTTGCCCCATTTTAGTACGGTACCTTTCTTGCTAAGAAATGAATCACTGCAGTTGATAAGTTAGTGACACGGTTGTTAAGTGAATCTGGCTTCCCCATTGACTTTGCTTGTCAAAAGGTCGCAAAAGGGGATCACATGACACTGGGACACAGCAACGGTCGTAAGAATGAAGCAGTTGCCAAGCATCTGAATTTTGATCACATGACCATGGGGATGCTGCAATGATCATAACTGTGAAAAACAGGCATAAGTCACTTTTTTCAGTGCCATTGTAACTTTGAAGTCACTAAATGAATTGTTGTAAGTCGAGGATTACCTGTACAGTATTGCTAGGGAGGAGCCTCCTTAACTCTCTTTTTCCCAACCAAATTATCTAAACTTTGCGGTCTCTTGGCTTTCTGGAATGCAGCTCCTCCCTTCTGGGAATTCCACCACAATTCGATTTGCAAGCCAACTTGACTCGCAATCAAGAGTTCTTTCAGCAGCTCCCTCCAAAGTTCTGGTATTTATGCTATTAAATTTGAAGAATAATTGTTCTTCAAAGGAGATATTGATGCTAAGGGTCAGCATCAAATCATTTGAAGGTGACTAAAAGCTTGGTTAGACTAGAAATTAATTTATCTCTTCCGTTTTTAACTCTAGGGCAAAGTGAGCTTCTTTTGGGAGAAAATGTCCTTTTAAGGGACATGAATGCTTGTACATCTTCACAGATTTCGTGAGATGAGCCAATCAGATTTGGAACTGACTAAATTTTGAAACCAAGTTCAGTGGTGATATGGCCAATTAGTGGGAGATAAAGTGGGGATGAATGTTCCATATTTTTGGCTGGCCTTTTAATAACTTTTATTAGTTATAAATGATGGTTCCAGACTCCTCCTTATTTAAGGCTCTACTGCAATTCTGATCCAAATGTTAGAAAATGATTTGATGAGTGCTTGAATGATGGACACACAACTTTGGTTAAGAATCTCACTTTTGTCAAGATGGATGGCTTACACATCGATAGAATCAAGATCACGTGAAGTATTAATACCACTCTACAATGCCTTGGTAAGGCCACACTTGGAATACTGCATCCAGTTTTGGACACCACGATGTAAAAAAGATGCTGAGACTCTAGAAAGAGTACAGAGAAGAGCAACAAAGAGGATTAGGGGACTGGAGGCTAAAATATATAAAGAACAGTTGCTGGAATTGGGTATGTCTAGTTTAATGAAGAGAAGGACAAGGGGGGACATGATAGCGATATTCCAATATTTCAGGGGCTGCCACAAAGAAGAGGGAGTCAAGCTATTCTCCAAAGCACCTGAAAGCAGGACAAGAAGCAAGGGGTGGAAACTAATCAAGGAGAGAAGCAACCTAGAACTAAGGAGAAACTTCCTGACAGTGAGAACAATTAATCAGTGGAACAGCTTGCCTCCAGAAGCAGTAAATGCTCCAACACTGGAAGTTTTTAAGAAGAGACTGGACAGCCATTTGTCCGAAATGGTGTAGGGTTTCCTGCCTGAGCAGGGGGTTGGACTAGATGACCTCCAAGCTCCCTTCCAACTTTACTACTATTACTATTACATTTGAAAAACAAACAAACAAAAAATGCATCTTTTCCTAAGATTGTGCTGCAGCTTCAGAAGACAACCATATGCGCTCAGGAAAGATGCAGCTGCTTTAATGAGACTGCTTACTCAGCTTGTTATACACTAGTTTTATTATTTGTATAATAATTGCATTTTTTCAACTCTTTATTAGTATATAGAAGGAAGTGTCTGCTTTCATATCACTCTGGGATTTCAAGTGTCAAGCAAAGCAAAGTGTTTACTTTGTTTAACAGTGAGAAAATTTCTGCCTTCTGCAGATTTGTTACAGATGTGCTGTGTTTCTTTTGCCTTTTCTCATTTAACAATGCTGAGATGCCAAGTCATTTGGCTTTTCTTTCTAGCACTGTTTGAACACTTCTAGTCAACTTTAACTGAGCAGAATTCAGTTTCTTGTTTTGATAGAATTGAGATTTAGACCTAATTAACAAACACTTTCAAAATAAATGAAAACCTAACATTACAAAATGCATTAACAAGAATAAAAACTAGTACATTCCTGTTGTTATTTACAAACAGAGTCTATAGTAGTTAAAGATACTATTATGTGCATAGTTCCAAGTACATTTTATGACCATAATTGAGCCAGGAATTATGGTCATAAATCATGCTGGTTGTTAAGAGGCTCATAATGTGACCGACCTGATTTTATGACAATTTTTGTGGGAATTGTTAAGTGAATCACCATGGGCAGTCTGCAGTCATTAAATGAATTCCATAGGTGTTAAGTAAATCTGTTCTCCGCAATAGGTGTTTTTGCCAGAAACTGGAAATAAACACTTTTTCAGGCAAAAAATGCTGCAACGGTTGTAAGTATGAAAAACGGTTGTAGGTCATTTTTTTTCAGTGCCATTATAACTGTGAACCATCACTAAATGGACTGTTGTAAGTCGAGGACTACCTGTATTCAACTCAAAAAATCCCTACTATGTAGCTTGCTGGTGTATAACGATGGATAAAACAAGATTCAATTTATTAAACATGATCAGTTTTGTTCCATGCAAATCAAATCCGTTTAATTAATTAGTTCTTTCCTAATTTGTCCCGTGCTTCTTCTACAGAAGAAATCTACAGCCATGCTGTCAGCATCTAATGGATTCATTCATTTCTCTCTCCTCCGTTTCCTGCTCATCGGAAGTCCATATTATCATTGCTTTTAAGAGCTGTGGAATGATGTAATAGACAAAAACAAACTCTTAACTCATGCATACTTCATGCGTGAGGTGTTGTTAATTCCGCACAAAACCAGCATGTTAGGAATGCTGCAGTTCAAAGATTTAGCATTGGCAGGCTGGAAAATATCTTTATTCTAGGTTTTATAGCCCTGATCTCAGCTCTTGAAGATGTACATTTAGAAGGAAAGAATGCTGTTGATTTGCAGGAAGAGTTTTCTCCTTGTTTCTCCCTCTTTGTCTTCCCCAAACAATTGTTAAGTCTCAGTTCTCAGGAGAGAAAAAAAATCACATAATAATGGGCTTATAGCTATTTGAAGGCATACAAGAATCTTTACAGTTTTTTTTTATCAAAACCATTGCACAATTCTCTAAGACAGTGGTTTTCAACCTGTGGGTCGGGACCCCATTTGGGGTCGAATGACCATTTCACGGGGGTCGCCAAACAATGCAGTCCGCCATTTTTTCTCCCTTTTCCTTAGCTGTGCTACTCCCTTTTATTCTATTGGCTTTTGAAAGCCAATAGAATAGACTCTCTTGAATAGAGTCTAATTCTATTGGCTTTCAAACGCCAATAGGAATTGTCCAGGCTGTCTCTGCCCTGCTGAGCCCGCCAAAAGTCCCATTCTGCAAATGGTGCTGCACCAGTTGAGTAGTCCTCGACTTACGACCGGTTGAGTAGTCCTCGGCTTACGACCGGTTGGGGGTCGCGGCATTAAAAAGGTTGAGAACCACTGCTCTAAGACAGGAGTGTCAAACTGCTGGTTGCATCATGCAGAGGCAAAGCGAAAAAAGTCGCGATACATCATGACACATCATGTGACACGGCGAGTTTGACACCAATGCTTTAAGACTTCTAGGTTTCCTCCTCCATGTTCCTCTTCCTCCATGTTGATCCTTTATATTCCTCCAAGTTCCTCCTCCTCCTCCTCTTCCATGTTCTCTTCTTCCATGTTGTTCCTCCTCCTCCTCCTTGTTTCTTCTCCATGTTCCTCAACCTTCATATTCCTTCTCCATGTTCCTCCTTGTTTTTCCTTCCTTCCTTCCTTCCTTCCTTCCTTCCTTCCTTCCTTCCTTCCTTCCTTCCTTCCTTCCTTCCTTCCTTCCTTCCTTCCTTCCTTCCTTTCCTCCTCCTCCTCCCATGGTCCCTCCCCCTGATGAAATGAGTATAACCCACAAAAGTTTAGCAAAATATAATTGATTAATCTTTAATATATTGTTAACATTTCTCTTTTTACTCACAACTAGCACACTTACAGCTAGAGAATAAAATAATTTCACAGAAATGTACGAGATATTCCCAGATTGTATCCATTTTAGAAAATATTTCTGAGCTTGGTAAACAAGTATTCTTTATCGTCTGTTGTATGCCGCCTAGAGTCGGTTCTCATAGATGGGCAGCTATATAAATTTGATCAAAGGATTAGAGGAGAAAAAAAGAGTTAGCCATCTATTTAATTGCTTGGCTATGTGTTATCCTTCCTTCCTCCTTCCAGACAGCATATATTAAGCAGGAAATGCTATCAACGTTTCTAGAATTCCATGATTGACTTTGGCTGGTTATTAGGCTTTTTCAATGCTTCAGATTCGTTTTCCAAAAAGTGCTTTGAGTGTGCAGGTGTATGAATTGGTACCCATCTGTACCATTTTAAATCAGCCTATTCTTTGCGGTGAAGTGGGAGGTCTCCTTGGCTGCACTAAATAGTTGCTATGTAATTTTGGGCGAGAAAAACATTATTTTAAGCCAGTATTTTTCAACCTTGACAACTTTTAAGATGGATGGATTTCAGATCCCAGAATTCTGCAGCCAGTGGAATTCTAAGAGAGGTCCACTCATCTTAAAATTGACAAATACCATTTTAAGCTATTGCAAGCAGGTGTTGTATTCTTTCTCCTGAACCATCTAAAACATTTTTGGGAGATCAAATTGGAAGAGTTGCACAGACCTACTGGCTACAGGTAAGTCCTTGACTTACAACCACAATTGGGAACAGAATTTCTATGGCTAAGCCGGTTGTTATGTGAGTCGCTTTCAATTTTACAACCTTTTTTTTTGCTAGGATTGTTAAGTACATCACTGCAGTTAAGTGAATCATGTAGGTCTACCTTTTCCCATTGACTTTGCTTGTTGGCTGGGAACACCACAAATAGTGATCACATCATCCCAAACTGATTGCTAAATGCCTGAATTTTGATGATGTGACTGTGGGGTGCTGTGACGGTCATAAATGAAAGGACCGATCATAAGTAACCTTTTTCAGTGCTGTAATATGTTTGAACAGTTGCTAAATGAATGGTTATAGGTCAAGGACTACCTGTAATGCTAAAGGAGGTGACATGGCAATTTCTTGTTGCTGTGGGCCTCTTTTGAAAAGGCTATTTGTCCTATTTGTGTTCATGAGAATGAACACACCCAACCTCTTTTTCTTGTCATTTTCATGATGGGAGACTTGTGTTAAACATAAGGGATCCATTCCCTTTCGATCAGTATCCATTTCTTTTCTGCTTTCCATACAGAAGAGTGACAGAGTAATAGAATAACAAAGTGGAATGGACTTTGGAGGTCTTCTAGTCCAGAGGACTGCAACCTTGAGAACTTTAAGACTTGTGGACTTCAGTTCCCAGAGGTTCTGGGAGCTTAAGTCCACAAGTCATAAAGTTCTCAAGGTTGCAGACCTCTGTTCTAGTCCAATCCCCTATTTAGGCAGGAAACTTTATATCATTCTGGACAAATAGCTGTCCAATCTCTCCTTAAAAACCTCCAGCGTTGGACCATCCAAAGCTTTTGAAGGCAAGCCATTCCTCTGATTAATTGTTCTCCTGTTAGGAAATTTCTCCTTTTTTCTAGATTGATTAGTTTCCCTCTGTTCCTTCTTGTCCTGCCTTCAGGTGCTTTGGAGAACAGCTTGACTCCCTCTTCTTTGTGGCAGCCCCTGTGATATTGGAACATGTTATCATGTCTCCCCTATCCTTAGACATATCTTTTTCTTGCAACTGTTCTTTATATGTTTTAGCCTCCAGTCCCCTAATATTTTGCTTGGCATCATCCTACAATTGTTAATAGTGCTGGGTTTTTTGTCCTTCTCTCTACAAGGTTCATTCAGATTCTTTCAGGTAACTCCTTACTTGAAAAAACATTCTGTCCCTGTCTCCAGAATCACTCTTCTTTCCTTCCTGTTTCCTTTTGCATTACCCAGACAAATGAAAGTTTTAAAACTCGATTTTGGATTGGAAATGTTTCAGCTGGTTGTTAGGGGCTGCATTTTTAAGGAGGCATCATCATTTAAATGATGAAATGCTATATCCTGCAGACAGAGGAGAAAATGGGATCTGTCAAATAGCTCCCACCTGCCTTGGAAAGTGTTCATAATCCTCATTTTTGGACTGAGCAAGTGCCCATGGCAATTTGCCTGCCTGCTAATTGCTTTCTGGTCTGTGGCAGGAGAACCAGCTCAGCCTTGTGCCAGTTGGCATGACACTCCAATGTCTCTTTCTTCCAGTAGTAACTGGGGAACTGGCAGGGCTCCAGGGAAGAGCAGATTTAAGGCTTCTATATTCAATGGGGATGGAGAAGAGGGTAGGAATAAACCTCTGGGGACTGCAGTTTGTCTAGCTTTTCTCCGTTCTGCTCTTTGGAGATCCCATAACTAGCAGCCTCTACCAGGAAAGATTTGCCTCTTTCTCTGATGCGAAGAACGAAGGGAGTTTGCCTGAAACTGAGAAAGCAGGAAAGGAAAAAAGAAAGGGAATGGAAAAAACAAATATTTGGCTTCACAGCTTTAAAAACAAACAAAAAAAAGAGTAGAGACAAGAGAGAAAGCAGAAAGACAAGACAATGTAATTCCCCCCCCCTACTGTACAAAGAAAGTTTTCAAAGATGTTAATGGTCTTCCTTTTTCTAAGCTCCATTGTCTAGTCCAGTGGAAACCTGTAACTGTTGATTGCAGAACCTGGAATTAATGCAAATCTGGAAGGCTTATGGTTGAAGAGGACTGAACTAAAGCTCAGTTTCATATTATTGAGATTTTGATCATCACAATGAGACAGTCAGTCTCCTTCTGCTATAGAGATTTCTGACTCTTCTCAAATTTTAGCGTCTTCTCAAATTTATGTCCATGTGTATTTGTGTTCTTGGAATCTCTTTGGATTATCATCCAGGACAGATTGTTTCTCATTGAAAGCTACGGGACTTCACAAAAACCCTAGCATAGCTAAGGGCACTTAAATTTTTGTTAGAAGGATATCTGCCAACATTTTCTCTAACTATTTCCTAAGCCTTTCTTGACTCCTCCCCCAGTTCTTCACAGCTTGGATCACAAAACTAAGTGGCTATAGACATAGAGATCGCCCAGATTTGGAATAGAAAAATTTGCTTAGTTGCCTGGAAGATTTCTTGTGGGGTATTCCAATGGATGACCTCAGGTAAAGAAATAAGGCAGACAAGGTGAAAGAATGAACATTGATCCAGTAGATGAATAAAGAGCTCCTAGCTTCTATCTTGTCCATCCACTAAATAGCTAAGAGGTTGTGAATTGCATTTTGTTTTCTTTGATCATTACAGTAACCTTTGCAATCATGTACTTCCCTTGATGGAATCTGTACAGGTGGTCCTCAGCTTAAAACCATTCATTTACCAATCATTTGAACTTATGGTATTGTTGAAACAATTGATTTATGACCTGTCTTCGCATTTTCAACAGTGGTAATATCCCTGTCATCACATACCTTGTGATTCAAGCACTTGGCAATCAACCGTTTTGTTGACTACGGCTGCCGTGTTCTGCGGTTATGTAATCACTATTTGTAACTTTCCTAGCTAGCTCCCTGCAAGCAAAGTCAATAGGGAAAGTTGGATTTACTTAACAACCACATGATTCTATTAATGAACAGGTTAAAAAAGATTGTAAAATCAGACATAGTCACGTGATCATTCATCAAATGACTGCATTGCTTAGAGATGGAGGTTCTGGTCCCAAATTCTGGGGTACCCATATTCTGCAAGGCAAGGCTTCTTGGTAGAAATATTCCTACTTTCAAATAACTGCATAACAAAAACTTGTACAGGTAGCCTTGATTTACAACCATTCGTTTAGTGAGTGTTCCAAGTTACAACAGCACTAAAAATGTAAATTATGACACTTTTGACCATCATAGCATCCCCATGGTCACATGATCAAAATTCAGACGCTTCGCAACTGATTCATGTTTACAGCTTTTGCAGTGTCCCAGGTTCATGTTTTTTGCGACCTTCTAACAAGCAAAGTCAATGGGGAAGCCAGATTCACTTAACAACCATGATATTAACTTAAGAAATGCAGTGATTCACTTAACAACTGAGTCAAGGAAGATCATAAAGTGGGGCAAAAGTCACTTAACAATTGTCTTGCTTAGCAACAGAAATTTTAGGCTCAATTGCGGTCGTAAGTCAAGGACTACCTGTAACTTCTGTTGCCTTCTTTGGCAATTTAATGCTGCCACTTGAAAGCAAAATATGTTGTTTGTTTTGATAACAGTTGTCCTGCTCAATATGCCTTTTTTGGGAGGATTGTTAGCCTGTCTTTTTTTTTGTTTTGTTTACCTGATAGTTTTTTTGTTCTCAGGTCCGACTTACTCTGCAAGCTTCATATGCCTAGAATGTGCCTGATAATCATAAACGATACACCAATAATAGCATTAAGCAGATAATGAGAACAATCTTGTGTAATGGTAAATGCGCAGATTTTAAATTCTAGGTTAACCTGTTTTTCATCTTCCTTCCTCTCTTTACATTCCTCTCTGCACATCTGCAATCTACAGATTACTTTTTGAAGGGATCTGTTGGAAAAGAATTGTATTTTCCTCTTGCAGGATCTGGCATGAATTTATTGCAGATTCGGGAAAAAGTTTGGAATCCAGTCTGCCTTGATGCTTGTGCACCCCAGTTGGGAAAGAAACTGGGCCAACCTGTGCCCTCAAGCAAAATACTGGTATGATTAACTGTGGAACAAATAAGATGAGTTTAACAGTGGGAGAAATCAGAATTAAATCTGTAGATTCTGCTTGTATTTGGAGCGGCAATGGGAAATTCTATGCTACAGATTTATTGTTATTATTCCTATGAGTTAGTACTGACTTTTGGTGATTGTCTGCACTCCCATCTCATCCTATCCCTCCCTCCCTCCTTTCCTTCCTTCCTTCCTTCCTTCCTTCCTTCCTTCCTTCCTTCCTTCCTTCCTTCCTTCCTTCCTTCTTCTTTCCTTCCTTCCTTTCTTCCTTCTTTCCTTTCCTCCATCCATCCATCCATCCATCCACCTACCTTCTCATCGACTGACTGACCCATCCATCCATCCATCCATCCACCCATCCACCCACAGACCGACTCATCCATCCATCCACCCACCCACTCACCCACCCACCCATCCATCCACCCACCCATCCATCCATCCATCCACCGACCCATCCATCCATCCATCCATCCATCCACCGATCCATCTCATCCATTCACTTATCGACCATCCCTCCATTCATCCATCCACCCACCCACCATCTCATCGACTGACTGACCCATCCATCCATCCATTTATATATCTATCCATCCCTCCACCCATCCATTCATCTATCCATCCATCCACCCATCCATCTATCCATCCATTTATCTATCCATTCATCCACCCATTCATCTATTCATCCATTCATCTACCCATCCATCCACCCATTTATCTGTTCATCCATTCATCCACCCATTCATCCATCCATCCATTCATCTATCCATCCATCCACCCACCCACCCATCCACGGACCAACTTATCCACCCACCCATCCATCCATCCACCCACCCACCCACCCACCTATCCCATGCACCCATCTATCCATCCCATTCATCCGCCCATCTGTCTTATTTATCCACCCACCCACCCACCATTGCTTAATGCTGAATGATGCTTTATAATGACTAGATGAAACCGCCTCTGTTGTCAACATTAGGATGGTTGAGTATTGTTTTGGAAATGGATGTTTCCAAGATTGTTAAGTTTGGTGAAAAACAAACCAGATTTTTTTTTAAAAAAACAACCTTGTCTGGTTTCCTGTAATAAGGAAATAAAAACATATTTAATCTTTTGCAAATTCAAACTGCCAGAGTCATTTTGATTTTCTTCCAAGGGGTTTGGGAACTGTTACCCTGGAAGGGAAGATCATTCTTTGAAATGGAGTCTTAGTTTTTCTATTCAAAATCCATTGTTCTGAAATCAAATAGCTATATCATTTGTTTTTAAAAATAATTGTTAAATTTCATTCTTTTAGGGTTTAATTTCACCCTATTACACTGAACGATTTGGATTTAATCCTGCCTGCCAAATAGTAGCCTTTACTGGAGACAATCCAGGTAAGGAGGTTTAAAATTCTGAGGCAAGGAACTTTATTTTTTGTTCAGTTTTATTTTGAGAAGGCAGGTGAACTGTCTGTATAATTGTTCTGTAGGAAAAATTTTCTCTATGAACAATTTCTTCAGCCATGTGTTAAAGCAGAGTTTTCCTGGATAAACCTTGGTATTCTCAAATTTTAATCCAATGCAGCCATCCAAAGAAGAAAGATCTACAAGTAGTTCTCAACTTACAACCACAACTGGCACCAGAATTTCCATTGCTAAGCAAGACAATTGTTCACTGAGTCGCATCTGATTTTATGACCTTTTTTGCCATGGTTCTTAAGTGAATCATGAAAGTTGTTAAGCGAATCCAGCTTCCCCCATGTATTTTGCTTGTGGGAAGCCAGCTGGGAAGGTTGCAGATAGTGATCACATGATGTTGTAACAGTTGTAAATGCAGGCTGATCACCAAGTGTCCAATCACGTGACTCTGATCAATGCTGCAAAAGTTGCAGTTAATTTTTTTCGATACTTGCTTCAAATATAACTTCAAACGTTTGAAGTTGTAAGGATAAGTTGTAATCAGCCTACAAATGAACAGTTGTAAGTTGAGGACTATCTGTACTTAGATCCTATTAGAATCACGTGACTAGAACTTCAGTTGATAATAGATGATGTCGGTATTATTGATCTCTGTGAGGATTCAGAATGAGTAATTTCTTATTTGTATGCTTTGCATACTCCAGGGACCTTCAAACTTGGCCCTTTTATGACTTGTGGACTTCAGCTCCCGGAATTCCTCAGCTTCAGGCATACCTGGCTGAGGTATGAAGTTTGAAGACCCCTGCCTTAATACTTCCCCCAGGCTTCCCGACCTAGCCAGTTTTTGGTTAGGTCTATCCTCCTCTTTCATTGCCTGCCTAAAATCAGTCTCTGCTCACTAATAGTCATCTCAAGGGTGTACCTGGCTGAGGAATTCTGGAAGTCCAGATCATAAAAGGGCCAAGTTTGAAGGCCCCTGGAGTACTCTATTCTTTAACTGAGCTTCTATATTTGCATTTTCAGCGTCTCTGGCCGGAATGAGACTTTCTGAAGGCGACATAGCAGTAGGTGTCACCATCTTCATTAACTAACCTCCATGTTGTTAATTGGATTAGGAATTTTGAGATCCATGCTCTCATGATGCTTAGAGAGCACCTCTAAGTTATCTACTCGGATCCCATTGATTTTGCTGGAATAGATGCAGGCCTATCCGTAAAGCTTTTCCTTGCTATGCTGATGAGCAGCATCTAGAGAAGCTAAATTTCATGATCTACCTCAGCACAGAAGTGGGCATTGCTTTGTCACGTTCCGCGCACTAGTTTATTACCATTATTCATTTATAGATCTCCTTGACTTATGATAGTTTGTTTAGTGGAGGGTTAGGCAACCCTGGCTCTTTTATGACGTGTGGACTTCAACTCCCAGAATTCCTGAGCCAGCATGGCTCAGCTTAGAAACCTCTCCTTTTCCCCTCAGCATGGCTGGCTCAGGAATTCTGGGAGTTGAAGTCCACGAGTCATAAAAGAACCAAGGTGGCCTACCCGTGATTTAGATTGCAAAAATGGATCACATGACCCCGGGATCCTGCAACCATCATAAATAGGGGTCAGTGGCCAAGCGGCTCAGTTTTGATCATGTGACCATGGGGATGCTGCAATGATTGTAAGTGTAAAAAAGGGCCATAAGTCTCTTTTTTCAGTGCCATTGTAACTCCGAACGATCGCTAAATAAATTGTTATAAGTCGAGGACTGCCTGCATAAATGGTGGGAAAACTTGCTTGGTGATGTGTGATTGGAGTGCAGCTTTAGGCCCCAGCTGACATTGCTCTTGGTCAGGGATCTTCAAATTTGGCAACTTTAAGACTTGTGGACTTCAACTCCCAGAATTCCTCAGCCAGCCCTGGCTGGTTGAGGAATTCTGGGAGTTGAAGTCCACAAGTCTTAAAGTTGCCAAGTTTGAAGACCCCTGCTCTTGGTCATTGAGGATTATGTAGCCATGAATTTTCCACAATAAATCCTTAGATTCTATTAGAATATTTTTTCTGCTCTAATGTTTTATATAAAGCTTGTAAGCAAAGCCAATACCACAAAAATTCAGTTGCTGTAATGTGTAATTTGAAGATAATTAGACGGCAAACACATAGGTTTGATTTAATTCCTGTATTGCTGTTTATGCTTTTCTGTTAATATCTTGATTATTTTCTTCCCCAGATTAGCCTTGGCACTAGTGATACCCTGTTTCTCTGGATTAAAGAGCCAAACCCTGCTTTGGAAGGTCACATTTTCTGTAATCCAGTTGATTCACAAGCATTTATGGCCCTGCTTTGGTGCGTGCCTTCTACTACATGACGTGTCAGAGTAGCTTTGTTAAAGGCATCATTTCTGTCATTTATTTTAATTCTTTAATGCTTTAGATCTCATTTTCAAAAGGCACTTCGGAGCTTGTTTTTATTTATTTTTTATCCTGCCTTATTATATTAATAAATCACTCAAGGTGGTGAGCATACCATTCTTCTCCTACTTTCTCCACTTAACTCTTAACATAGGTTGGGTTGAGAGAGAGAATTGGCCCCAAAATCACCCAGCTGGGTTTCATGCTTAAGGCGAGACTAGAACTCACAATCTCCTGGTTTCTAGCTTGGTGCCTTAAGCACTAGATCAAACTGGCTTTCTTACAAGATGTTTCTGCATCAACTCTCTGAAACATAGTAAGACAACTCCCTACTTTTCTTGGACAGCTTCTCAACCTTGGGGAAAAAAGAATGACCGCTTTAAGCTATTCCAGACTGGATTTTATATTCCCGTAATTGGGATGGCAGTTCTCAAAATTATGCCACTAATGTCTAAAGTTGAAGTCTAGATTTAATAGGGATTGCAATTTGTAGATCAGTCTGATTGGCTAGAATGTTGAGGATAGACGTCTCAATTTACAAGAATCCATGTCAAGAAAGGCCTGTTTGCAACAGGAAAATACACTTAGTTAATTTATTCTAAATTCTTTACTACTCAGAAATGAAGATTATAGCATGAATCATTCCGTTATTATAGATCTTTGCATCCTCAGTTGTATATAGGTGGTGCTTAACTTATGACCACAGTCGAGACCCGAATTTCCATTGCTAAGTGTGTCATGCCTGATTTTACAACCTTCTTTTGCTATAGTTTTTAAGCAAATCACTGCAGTTCCTAAGTAAACAATATGGTTGTGAAGAGAATCTGGCTTTCCCCATTAAGAGCCAGCTGGGAAGGTTGAAATGGTGATCAGATGACACCGGGATACTGCAAATATTGTAAATCCCCATAGTTACATGATCAAAATTCATGTGATTGTGAAATTTTTACCATGTTGGGGATGTTGTGATGGTCTTAAGTGTGAAGAATGATTGTAAGTCACTTTTTTCATTTGCTAAATGAACAGTTGTAAGTGGAAGACCACCTGTGTCAGGGAAAAACTGATGACTTCACAGAGGAAATTGCAATGAATAATCCATTTATTCAGATTACTTATTAATTAGTTTTGCTTAATTTGTAAAAATTAGTAAAAGATCTTTCTTTGAAGAAGTTTAATTACACTTTTTCTTGCTTTGGATAGCTTGACTACCACTATTACTAATGCAGTGGAAGACACCTAAACTCTTATAAATTTGTAAAAAGATTGGGTGTATGAAAATAATGTTGCATACATTATCTTTCTCCACTAGAGACTTAGTAAATTGGACTGTAGAGGAGAATATTTATGTCCAATCTTCTCCAATTGCAGAGGCGTTAGCCCTCCATGGTTCTCCATCGGCCATATTGCCTAGGGCAGCGGTAGGCAGCCTTGGCTCTTTTATGACTCGTGGACTTCAACTCCCAGAATTCCTGAGCCAGCCATGCTGAGGGGAAAGGGAGTTGAAGTCTGCTGGTTCAGGAATTCTGGGAGTTGAAGTCCGCGAGTCATAAAAGAGCCAAGGTGGCCTACCCCTGGACTAGGGGATTAAGGGAGCAGCATCCTGGGATGCAGTGGCATCAGTTGAAAACTAGTCCTTCATTTCTTACACACTTAAGTTTAATATGATGGAGTCAAGCATCAGGAAGCCTCTGGCCTTGGTATCAATATACATTTGTGAAAATAGGCTTTTTCTTCAGATCCACACTGCTACTTGGCAGCCCTGCAGTTACTTTCTGATTTTCTAACGCCAGATAATAAAACGATATTGCTTCAGAATTCTGACTAAACCTCTTGGAGAAATCAAAGAAGTCATGTATTGTTATTTGTTTTAGCTACAAGAATGGCTCCTTGATGCGAGAGAAGATTAGAGATGAGTTTGCGTTGGGCTCGTGGGAAGAATTCTCAGCAGTTCTTGAGTCAACAGCTGCTGGAAACGGTGGAAAGGTGGGTAGGTATCTTGGAAGATTTATAATTCCCCCCCTCCCCATCCTCTAGTTAGGTGGGATTTATTCCAGGAAAGAAGCAATTGGAGGAGAGTCAGTGCTTCTGCCTGTCTCATCAGATGGCTTGGCTGGAACTAACTGACCCTTTGTTTTTCAACCTTGGCATCTTTGAGACGCATGGACTTCTACAATTCCCCAGCCAGCGTGCTGGCTGTCTGCTTTTGTCTGGTTGAAATAAACCATATTTGTACATTCAAAAGAGGCAATAAAAAGCTAGGAAGAAAACAAAAAGATCAGAACAAATCCTCTCCAGCAGTCAACACCCAAATAAATAGGGATTAATACCAGATAAATAAACAGAACACAATATTCTAATGTGGGAACTACTAAGAAGAGAAACATCCCTCCATCCTGGCAAGGCAAGCTACTGTGTATAATAAACAGGGAACGAACCCCACACTCGCTAGCACTGATGATGTTGCTTAGTTAGGTAATGAAATGTCTGTAAGCAAACAAGCAAACATAGAGAGGACTAAGGGCTTCATGATGAAAAAGTAACTTAGTGACCAATTCTTGCATTTATGATCTTTGCAGGTTTGTAAAGCAAAGGAAAGCTGAAGTAAACATAGTTGTGCTTCTAGTTAGCAATACTTCATTTAACACCAGGACTACCTGTTAAATGCAACAAAATGCAAAAAATCTTAGGGGAGATTGACATTTATTTAACTGTAATCCTTTGAAGACTTATGACTGAATAAGTCTAAGTTTATTTTTTCTAATATTTGATTTAGGTTTTTATTTTGATGTGAGGGAAATTACACCAGAAGCTGTGGGAATTCACAGATTTGATGCCAGCAATGCCAAGGTAAGAGTCCTTACATGTGCATTTATGGGTTACTCCAGATTTCCTATATATGAAGCTTGATTTTACTTGTAAAATTGCCAGCTTCTGATTTTGCTTTTCCTGAAGTGAACAGTCCAAGACTATTCCTTAATTTTTTGAGGCCTCAGCTTTCCATCATGAGATGCCCTTAAGATGTTTTAGATTTCAACACCCAGAATACACCAATTAGTTCACAAATTAACAGATGATTTACAAGCAGTCTTTGGGGTTGTTGTAATCTTCTCGGAGGTTTGCAGGTGTGTGACTGAACAACTGTTGCAAATAGTAACTATCCAGGTGTTGAGAAATCTGCAAAGGCACCATACAGGTGGTTCTCGATTTAAGACTACAACTGAGGCCAGAATTTCTGTTGTAACTGTTAAGTGAGTCACACCCGATTTTACAAACTTTATTGCCTTGGTTGTTAAGTGAATCATACAGTCATTAAGCAAATCCAGTTTTCCCAACTGACTTTGCTTATGGAAAGCCAGCTGGGAAGTTGCATGGCCATCACATGATCCCGGGATGCTGCAACAGTTCTAAATATATGCCTGTTGCCAAGCACTCGGATTTTGATCATGTGACTGTGAGGATTTTGCAATGGTTGTAGATGTGAGGATCAGTTGTTAAGTCACATTTTTCAGAGTTGTAAGTTCAAATGGTCACTAAATGAATGGTTGTAGTGCTCCAGCTGCCTGCCCAAAACAGATTGCATTGGAGGCTTAGATGTTCAGTTTCTTTTCAGATACCAGCGTTCCCTAAGGACGTGGAAATACGGGCCTTGATTGAAGGACAGTTCATGGCCAAAAGGATCCATGCAGAAAAGCTGGGCTACAAAATACGTGAGTTTCTTTACATCTGGGTAAAGGGAGATCTGATTAAAGTGGCAAATGTTGCCTTCTCATCTCTGAGAAGTGGGTTGTTCTTCCTTGAAGCTGTAAGCCACAGCCTAATCAATGAACAGTCAAGAAGAAAACACTCCCACCAATATTTGGCAGAAAAGCCACTTGTATATAAACCAGTGGTTCTCAACCTGTGGGTCGGGACCCCATTTGGGGTCGAACGACCATTTCACGGGGGTCGCCAAACAATGCAGTCCACCATTTTTTCCCCCCTTTTCCTTAGACTCTTAAACAGAGTCTAATTCTATTGGCTTTCAAAAGCCAATAGGAATTGTCCAGGCTGTCTCTGCCCTGCTGAGCCCGCCAAAAGTCCCATTCTGCAAACGGTGCTGCACCAGTTGAGTAGTCCTCGACTTACGACCGGTTGAGTAGTCCTCGACTTACGACCGGTTGGGGGTCGTGGCATTAAAAAGGTTGAGAACCACTGATATAAACAGAGAGCAAACACCTCTCTCTTCTAGCGCTGATGATGTTACCTAGTTGGGTGATGAAAAATCATCAAGAAAACAGCCAAGTTCAGAGAGCACCAAGGGCCTTACAGTCACTTAAGTCAGATGAGAGGTGTGGAGATCTAAATAAATAAATAAATAAATAAATGGATGGATGGATAAATAGATGAATGAATACCGTTAAAGATAAGAAAAAGCTCATATCAATATTAATAATGGTTTCTAAAATGTTAATAAATTGTACACCTGGAGCTGAAAGGTAGCACTGATAAACAGCAACAAAATACATTCAGTTAATTAAAGCATACTTTAATTTGAAATTAACGGTTCTGGTTTAGAGAAGCAGCAGTATCCAGAGATCCTTTATTAAGATTAGATGAACATTGCATTGCAAACTCTGGCCCGTTCATATGTCTGTAGGGTGTCAAGATTCATGCACAAAAGGGGCCAAACTTGTGTTGGTGCAAAATTCATCTTGTCCTCTCTCCTGTGGATATCTCCAAATTAAGGGCTGATTCACTGGGGCAAATGAGACCTGTGATTTACTAAGGAGACCTCATATTCTGGTCTTCAGAATTGTCTTCAGTCTTCTTCTTATCCATATGACTATTTGAGATTACTGGGCTATAGGCAGACAGATTCTGTGGGCTGCCCAAATTTTTTCAAGCAGTTATGTCCATGGGGAAATTCCTTGCTGAGTTAATTCAAGAGAGGATTACTTCATGGCACTAAAACTGGTTAATATCTGCTTGCAAGTGTGTTTTGATGAACCTGGGTTTTACAGACCCTAACTCTGTAGAGCTCTTAGCGTATCCATTAATGGTTTATAGAGGAATAGCACCCCTGTAGCAGGAATTAAAAGAAATCAATGTGGTGTTTAGGCATGAGGCCTAATCGGTTTTTAAACTTCAGGCTAAGACCTACTCACAGCTGCAGTCATTGTGAAGGCTTCAGCCTTAAGGTGCCTAAATTGTTCACGTGTCCAATCTCAGCAGCTTTTCCTGTTCTTTGTAGCTTCCTTCTTAGTTGAAGTAGTGAAACATGTCAGGAAATACAAGTCAATGAGCTAATTGAGTGTGCCATGATTTTTCCGATGTATGTGAGTTTTTGAGTCGATTATTTAGACTTCATCTTAGCTAAATAGAACAACCAGATATTATCACAAATAGTGTGGCTGTATTATTATTATTATTATTATTATTGTGGATCATCGCACAGTCAGCCAGATGTTCAGACTGGATTTGGCATTTTGTCTACCTATCGAGTCCTTACCCAGGACCTGGGATAGGCAGATGTGGATGTTTGATGGTATTACAGGTATCGTCGCAGGATGGAAGCAGTTCCTAGCAAGGCCGCCTTTTGCAATTGACTAATAGCGAATTTGTCAATGCCAATGGTGTTCAAGTGGTGCTCCAGTTGTTTTGGGATTGCACCCAAGGAGCCTATGACTATTGGTACTACCCTTGCTTGCTTTTGCCACAGTCTTTCTATTTCTATTTGTAGGTCTTTGTATTTTGTTATCTTCTCCAGTTCTTTCTCTTCTATTCTGCTATCTCCAGGCACTGCCACGTCCACTATCCAGACTTTTTTGTCTTTCTTATCGACAATTGTTAAGTCTGGGGTGTTATGTTGCAGGTGCTTGTCTGTTTGAATTCTGAAGTCCCAGAGCAGTTTAATTTTATCATTTTCTATGACTTTCTCTATTTTATGATCCCACCAGTTTTTGCTTACAGGCAAATGATATTTTTTGCAGATCTTCCAATGCACCATTGTTGCTACTTTGTCATGCCGCTGCTTGTTGTTGTTGTTGTTGTTGTTGTTGTTATTATTATTATTACTACTACTACTACTACTACTACTACTACTACTACTACTACTACTACTGTTTTTATTATTGTTGTTGTTGTTCCTTATTATTATCTTCTTTGCTTCTCCCTTTTATTGGTGGTATTATTATTATTCTCTCTGCTGCTTTGCATGTACACCGAATGGACTAGAGACAAATTCCTTTTGCATCTAATCACACTTGGCCAAATAAAGTATTCAATTCAATTCAGTTCAGATTCTGAACAAATATACATTAGAATGTGATATGCCTGAGATATATAAATGGTGTTGGCTTTTTAAAAAATTCCTTAGAAGTGTTTGGCTATTGAAAGCAAAATTTGGAATAAGTTGATAGTTGTTCTAATATTGATGGAGAGGATTTTAGCACAATTTAAGTACTTTCCTTCCAGGGTGTTATATAAGATCTAGCTGCACAACAGTATTATGAAATAGTGTTATGGGAATATAATCTTAACACTGTTCAATGTTTGTCATCGTCTCATATTTAAGGACTTTTTCTGTCCAGGAGAGGGCATTAGATCCCATGTCATGGCTGTTTTATATGTTCGTTTGGTCATTTAATCCCTCCTATTTATCTGTTCAGATGAATATCGGGGCTAGTTTCCAATTACAAAGCATAAAACATACAGCTTTCCCCCCGCCCCCCAGTAACTTTGTGTTCCTCTTAATCTAAGATGACAGAGAAAATCCTTCAAAGATGTTCTGTGTCATGTTTCACCTCAGTCTGAAGTAGTATTTTTCAAACTTGGCAAATTTAAGATGAGCGGAATTTAAGATCAGCTCCCAGAATTCCATAGCCAGCGTGGAGGGAGCAATTGAAACTATTGATATTTAACTCTTCCTGTTATTATTTAATTATTTATTGAGCCAGCTTCATTAATTTTTTTTTTAATTACCCCAAGGCATCAAAAATATCTAATATTCCTTCTCCTATTTTCCCCACAACAACTGGATTGTGCTGAGAGAGAATGACTGACCGCTTTCAGGCCTGCGCGGGATTAGAATTCACTATCTCCTCATGATCGGCCCAGAGTCACCTAGCCGGCTTTCAGATCTGAAGAGGGACTAGAACTCACCATCTCCTGGTGATCGGGCCAAAGTCACCTAATTGGCTTTCATGCCTAAGGTGGGACTAGAATTCTATCTCTGGTGACTGGCTCAAAGTCACCCAGCCAGTTTTCATGCTTAAGGCAGGACTAGAACTCACTGCCTCTTGGTGTCTAGTTTGGTGCCTTAACCAGTAGGCCAAATTGGCTCAATTTTTACTAGCTGATTTATTAATATATGTTATATTTGAGTTTGAGCCTGTTCTGTCCATTTTTTCCTACAAAAGGTACTTCCATGTGTGGGTTTGGGTGATAGTTTTGTTTATTTATTTATTGTCTTTTTTTGGCGGGGGGGGGGCATGTGTGTGTGTGTGTGTGTGTGTGTGTGTGTGTGTGTGTTAAGTGCCTCCCTTCCTCTCTTTTAAAAATGGTGTGTAACAACTGTAGTCAATGATTTAATTGGATTTACTGTGAAAATGTCTGGAGGCTTTGTTTCTTGGTCTCCCCAGAGTTTTGCAAAAGTTCTCAGGGATCAAATTGTTGAGTTGCTAAAAATAAATCCTTCACCAAGGTAACCCAGCCCATATGCTAAGAAAATACCATGCATCTACCATATGAGCATATGGAATGTAATGAATTTATTATGCAAATACATTCGGTCTGCCTTTTTTGTATAATTTATTCTGCTCTTCCTTGCCCTGTGAAGGAAATGCTGGAGCCTCTGCAGGATATAGTTAAGATTCACCTATTAACTAGAATCTTATTCCTCAGTTCATCTCTTATCTCTTTGAAGATAATTTCTTTGTATTTTCAAGTTGATAACAGAAGGCCAATAGCTGGGGTACTTTATTTTTCTTTAAAAATGTAAAATGAGCTTTTCAAGATTATCAAGTGATGGGCAAGAGATCCCGAGGGAGACTGGTGGAAATTAACCTCGATACTCTCACCATGGGAGAGGTGAAATTCCTCATGACTTCATAACATAATAGTGGGGAAGTACTGATGGATCCCAAAATACAAGTGTTTGGCATATGGCCCCAGAATTACTTGGCTAGAAACACAATACAGGTAGTCCTCGACTTACGACCACAATTAAGCCCAAGCTTTCTGTTGCTAAACGAGACAGTTGTTAAGTGAACTTTGCCCCATTTTACCACTTTTCTTGCCACAGTGAATCACTGCAGTTGATAATAATGTGATTGTTAGGCGAATCTGGCTTTCCCATTTTGCTTGTAAAAAGATTGCAAAAGGGGATCACGTGACCCCGGGACGCTGCGACTGTCATAAGTGGCCCAAAATCTGAATTTTGATCATGTGACTGCGGGGATTCTGCAAAGGTTGTAAGTGTGAAAAATGGTCATAAGTCACTTTTTTCAGTGCTGTTGTAACAGTCACTAAATGAACTATTATAAGTTGAGGACTACCTGCACATCGTTACAATTGATCATTTAGCGACTGTTTGAAGTTAATGACGGAGCGATTCCCTCTGTCGTCAGACAACTGAACTCTGGGTGTTCTGGACCGTTATAGCTCTATGTAACCCTAACTAGTGAGCATGTATCAGTATGTTAGAATATCTGGCAGTTATTGGGTTAAATGCTGATTTGTTAATGGGTCAGTGGGAGGAGTCTCTAAAGGGCATTGGGAGACTTCCTGGACACAAGCCAGATTGGAATGTCTTTGTCTGAAAGAAGCATGGGCCATCAGATGTCACCCGATGAACCTCCGCCGTTATAAAAATGGTATGGAAGAGAGCATCATTCTTTTACCTATGGAAATGAACAGAGAGATGTAATATACAGAAGTAACATCGTAAAAGCAAGTATTTACTTTGAATAAACATCTGTTTTATAATTATTTTTATTGAATTGTCTATCTGCCTTAGATTGAACATAGAAGCAAGTTGTTCTGTCTGGGCAGAATAGTAAATTGATAATGGATTTTCCCCTCCTCTTCTGCATAAGCATCACATGCTGGCATAAGTATAAGATCTCCAAGCCATGTGGCTAGGGGCCATGAGGCTGGATGAACAAAGGCATTCCCATCTGGCTTGTGTCCAGGAAGTCTCCCAATGCCCTTTAGAGACTCCTCCCATATCAACTTTGTAAAGGCAAATAGTAAATTGATAGGATTAATTTTCCTCTGATCTGCAACAGTTTAAGGAAGCAAAGTAAAGATTCTCTTGCAAGTAAAAGAATGCTCAGAGTTCATATCAGCTTTATAAAGGCAAATAGTAATTGGATGTGGCTAAATTCCTTCAAACGCCTGCAAAGTAAAGTCAGCGTATCTGTTTGGCAGACAGCGTTTCAAAGAAGGTGTGATTCAGATGCATTGTTTTGTTTGTTCGCTGTTAACTCTGCAAGTAGCCACTGCATGATAAAGTTTATCTGCATATTGACAAGCATCTGCTGGCAAGGATTTACTACTAGTCAAACTCTGCATGCTAGCCAACGTTTTAAAGTAAAGATTATAAAGTGCTTTGTGTCTTGTTTGGATGCTTCTGCTAAGTCTGCCTTAGGATTTGTTACAAGCCAACGTTTAAGTCAAAAAGATATTGTGCTGTCTATCTCAGGAAAAGTTTAGCCTTCTTCAGCCACTTTCAAAACAGTTGTTAAGGTTGTTTTCATGTATCTCCGTTCAAAAGAAGAAAGCAGTTGTGAGCAGCAACCCCCCTTCCCCATTCCTTTGCTGGCAATTTGTCTTGAGGCAATGAGGGGATGGTTTCAAAGGATTGTCTGTGAATTCAACTCAGTTTGCCAGTAAGCCTTGAAGAGCTTTGTTGTTAGCACGTGAATTCAACTGGCTTGTTTGGAATGTCTGGGAATGTATGAAACTGACCCTTTAAACCAGTGGTTCTCAACCTTTCTAATGCCGCGACCTCATAATACAGTTCCCCATGTTGTGGTGACCCCCAACCACTTATACATCACCGGGTGCCAGGGGCGTGGCCAAAGAAAAGGGGAAAAAAATGGCGGACAGCCTTGTTTGGTGACCCCCGTGAAATGGTCGTTCGACCCCAAATGGGGTCCCGACCCACAGGTTGAGAACCACTGCTTTAAACGAACATAGCAGGATGGAAAGGGTTTCTTGCTAACTTTAGCATTCTGTTGGCTTTGTTTGATGGTCAGAAAGGGTGATTTTCCCCCCTCTTTTTGGGCCCCAACACAAGCAATAAAAACATTTGTTGCCTTAGTAACCAGGCCAAATTCCTCATCACTAAGGAAAGCAATTAAGGCAATTAACCTCTTCACCCAGCCACAGCACTGGTGAAAGAAGCTAAACTCCTCCCTCCCTTAGGAATACTTGGAATTTCAACCAATATCATGGAATAAGAAGGCATCTGGTTTCAGAGGCAGAACCAACCCCAATAGCATTGCAGTAGCACCCCCTGGTGGTCAATTTATACATGACACCTTCATACGATTTCTTGCTTCTTGCAATCTATATGCTGGATTACAACAACTTGATAATTAATTCAGCATGTAGCAGACTCATACCAAGCCAAGCCAAGAGTACCCCACAGAGGGAAAGAAAGTACTTCACTGCACGCATCACTAGCTACGCAGAGTGAATCTGTTAGTTAAAGTGCAAGCTACTTAAATTTATCCCAAGCAACCAGCACCCCTTAAAGGGCACAGAGTGAACTTCACCAAAGTATTCACTCACTCAAGCTGAAGACCAAGTTGTTCCAGTTTGAGGGAAGTTAAGGAGAAGAACAAGCAGAGCCAATTGTCCTTGCCTATTATCACAGCTGATGACCAAGGGGTTCCAGCCAGGTAGGAGTTTTGTAGCTCTACATTCTCTCAGTGGCCACTAGCAGTAACGTGGTAATAGGAAGAATTTGCCTGGCCTTTCTTCAGACACTCCCTAGGGCTAAAGGAGGAACTACACGCAAGCCTTTAATCACGCCCAGAGAAAGCCCTCTAGTGGACAAAGGGTGTACCTCGAAGGAAGAGCACCCTGGTAGCTGACCCACAGGAAGGGACCCCTAGTGGCGAAGGAGTGAATTGCGCTGAAGTACCCACAAATGCAGGAGAATGCACCCAGTGGCCCCTCCACTCACAGACAGCATCTCTGAAGCTGATCTGCAAGTAGCGACCCCTAGTGGTCAAAGAGAGAAGTTCTTCAAATTTGCTTCAAAATAGCTGGGAAGAATGCTGAACCTACCCTAGCCATGGCAGAGTGTCCCACTGGTCTAGCAGAAGGGGTTCAACCAACCAGCCTAGTTGAGACACCCCAACCAGCCGGCCAAGGAGAAATGCTGCAAACAGCCAACCTTGACCTGCACACAGAGGCTGAAGCTCAAGCCTCAGCAAGGCCAAAGACATCTCAGAGCCATTATGACCTGAGGCAACAAAGAAAGCCTACTGAAGTCATGCGGTCGAACTTGTTGGAGAAATAGGACACCGAGTACAAGCACCACGAAAGATGCTGGGAGAGATGGCACAAACTCTACCAAGAGCAAAAAGAGGAACTCTCCCCCGAACATGCGCATGCAGTGGAAGGAGATAAGGAAGACGCCTATGCACAATGGATGGACTCTGAATGGCAACTCAAGGACATTCAGGAACAATTAAGAGACTCAAGAGTCGATAGCGAGATGCAAAGCCTCAAGCTACTAGAGAGCTCATAGGGTCCCCCAGAGCTCGAACCTTGCCAGAGAGGCAGACCGGTCGACAGGCCGAGTCCGAAGTTTCCCGCTCCTCACATGTACCATCACAGCGAGCACATGTGGCTCCATCTCACGTGTCTGAAAAGGCCTCATCCTTTTGCCATATCTCCAAGGCGCATTCCAGCGTGTCACAACAATCTCACATCACAGGCGCCTCCCGCCTTTCGAAAGCATCTTCTCGTCATAGCCGAGCACCCAGAATTTCACATGCAGAGCAAGTAATCATCGATGCTAAAGCTGCCGAAGCAGTCTTTCACATGGCACAAGAGGAGCAGCTGAAGAAGAAGGAATTGGAAGCAATGGAAATAGACGAAGCTCAAATGAAGGCCAAAAGAAAGACTGAAGCAGCTAAAAGGAAGACTGAGGCAGCCAAAAGACAAGCTGATGCAGCTAAAAGAAAGGTTGACACAGATGCAGAAGCAGCTCAAAGAGAAGCTGAAGCAGAGGCCAACGCAGAAGCCAAAGCAGATATAAGGAAGGCTAAAATGAAGGCCACTCAAGACGAGCTTCATAAGAAGCCAGCAAGAAGTAGCAGACAAAACTGCAAGAGCAAAAGGCTTTCAGAGTATACTTCAGCACACCAACTTCTCGCCAAAGCGGGAACAACTGGAGAATGAAGAATGGCGCAGTCGTTTGCAGGCCTACGTGGACAACCAAAGCGCATTTCAGTGTGACCAGGTGAAAGCGCCACAGCCAGCCACAAGCCCCCCAAGACCGAGTAGACGAACAGAGGAATATCAACAACCAGATGCACTGGTCAGCTGCAGAGTTGATGTCGCGACACCTAAGTCATGAGATCTTCCCACCGTCACTGCCCCATTGAACCCACTGAACCACGCCCATAATGGCAACCGGACGGGTCCACCAGCAGCGGCAACAGCTACACAGCGGGCAGTGCCACAAGATCTTTCCAACGTTGCTGCCCCATGTAACCATACCACTGATGGCAACTGGGTGGGTCCACCTGCAGCGCCAATGGCCCCACAGCAGAACCAGCTGCCACTCGGGGACGAGATTGAAAGAGCTCGAGCCAGACTAGAGTCCCTGCTGTGTCAACAGGAGGCAGGGTCCCAAAGACCCACTACCAGACCTGACTACAGAGGACAAACATCAGCTGTGCCAGCCTATCAGGGAGCCAGCTACGCTCTACCAGAAAGACAGACCCTCCAACAAGTAAGCAAGCAGGAACCTGGGTTCCCTCAGCTCAACACCAGAGCAGAGGAGTTCAGACCAAGCCAACAAGGTCCCTTGCACGTGACATGGCAAAATACCCTCAGCCAACAATACGCCGAAGGAAGTTACCAGCCAGCCATGGTGCATGCCCCCGCTCCTGGAAGGGATGCACCACCTTCACCAAGCTACAGCCCACACATGGGATCGACGCATCACCCAATGTACGTTGGAAGAAGGTTGGACTTGACAGCCAGAGGCATACGAAGATTCTCTGATAAACCTGGAAAAGACTACTTATTGTGGAAGCATATCTTCAAGCACGCCATCAACGAAGAAAGGGCTGGACCAGATGAGGAACTCGTTCAGCTGACAGCCTGGCTAGGCCCAAAATCCATAATCACTGTGAACAATATCTTCTCATCCCATTTGGGCAATCCTGACATCGTCCTTGCAAAGACTTAGGTCACACTTGACAAGGACTACGGCAAACCCACAGTGACACAGTCCTCGCTTCTGGACCACGTTCTCACTTTCTCCGACATAAGAATCTACGAACGTCAACAGCTGAAGACTTTCTCGTCGCTCATTACTCAACTACAGACAGTACAACAGGACCCCACCTTGCCGGGATTAGCTTGCCTTGACCTGTTTAGGACACAAAATTCTATCATCCAAAAACTACCATGGTTGATATGTGAACAATGGATCGAGCTTTCTCGAGCTTACAGGAAAAGCAACCAAAACAACCCCTCCCTTTGCGGTTCTCACTGAATTTATCAGTGACCAGACTGACCTCTACAATGACCCCCTATACATCTCCATCAGAGAAGCACACTTCCCAATGACCAAGCGAAGCAGTCAAAACCCTGATGTAGTCAAGGGACCCGTCAAAGCTACGAAGGACAGAACCACCTTTTCAGTGTACAAAACAGACATCACGCCTCGCCCAAAGAAGTCTCCAGACGAATGAATACCGAAAAGTGTTCCTTCGAACCCTTGT
Source organism: Crotalus tigris (assembly GCF_016545835.1). NCBI lineage: Eukaryota > Metazoa > Chordata > Lepidosauria > Squamata > Viperidae > Crotalus > Crotalus tigris. Next base: position 1,607,982 of record NW_024096849.1, read on the forward strand.
CCAACTAAAAAAGGCCTGACTTGTCCAATTCACAAGTCCTCACACTCTCTAAACGATTGTAGAGAATTTAGGAAAAAATCCCTAGATGACCGAAAGACCCTACTCAAAGAGAATAGGATATGTTTCAAATGCTGTGACTCTATGGAGCACATGGCCAAAGATTGTGCAGTCAGGGTGAAATGCCACCTGTGTGACAGCAACAAGCACCCAGCAGCCTTACATCTAGAAACTAAGAAACCTTCTGAGGAGACACAACAAGCGACTTCGACGACAGAGACTCAAACTGACTCCGAAGAGCAGTCAAAACAGTATGGGACGTACTATACAGCTATAAGTGGCGACTCACTATGCCAGTGGTTCTCAACCTTTTTAATGCCGCGACACCCAACCGGTCGTAAGTCGAGGACTACTCAACCGGTCGTAAGTCGAGGACTACTCAACTGGTGCAGCACCATTTGCAGAATGGGACTTTTGGCGGGCTCATCAGGGCAGAGACAGCCTGGGCAATTCCTATTGGCTTTTGAAAGCCAATAGAATTAGACTCTATTCAAGAGAGTCTATTCTATTGGCTTTCAAAAGCCAATAGAATAAAAGGGAGTAGCACAGCTAAGAAAAAGGGGGAAAAAATGGCAGACTGCGTTGTTTGGTGACCCCCGTGAAATGGTCGTTCGACCCCAAATGGGGTCCCGATCCATAGGTTGAGAACCACTGCACTATGCCCTCCTTCATGCTCACCCATCTGTCTTGCAAAAGTCTACCCTGATGGGCAACCTAAAAGGGCCGTAAAGATGTATGCCATACTAGACCCACACAGCAAAGTTACTATAGCTAAGCCCACCTTTTTCGACCTCTTTGACCTCCTGAGTGAACTGAAGCATTTTGCAATAAATACATGCACAGTACCAATGTGCACAGCGGGGAGGAAAATCACTGGTCTACGCATAGAAGCGATAGATGAAAGTTCACATTTCCGGTTACCATCAGTATTAGAATGGGAGACCTTACTAGATGTTTGCAGTGAAATCTCAACACCAGAGGTGGCAAGTAAAATACCTCACTTAGCAAACATAGCAGATTTAATCCCTCCTCTAGATCCTGAAGCTGAAATTCTACTCATGGTGGGAAGAGACGCCCCAGACTCCATGGGCTCCGATGAGAGAATCAAAGGTCCACCAGGAACCCCAGTAGCCATTAAGATGGAACTCGGATGGGCCATAGGAGGGATGGTTTGTGTTGATCAACTGCAAACCCCAAGCCAGTGAGCATCTCAAAAAACTCCATTCCCAGTAATGGAACAACATCTCACCTAAAACCACACCTAGAACACTGCACGCTCGTGACAACCAAACCTCCTTTGGAAGCAACAGTGTTCCAGACTAGTCAAAATTACGACAACTCAGCCTTGTCTATAGAGGACAAACAAGACAAACAACGTCTGCAGCTATGCACGTTCTCCCTGAACACCACACACTGGGATAAGCCGCGACTGCCAGAACAGAAACAAACCTGGGAGTCATGGAGTGTACTTCCAAGATGTCTCCAGAGTTTGCAAGTGCAGCGCACATACGTTTCCAGCTCACCCACCATGTACAAAGGAAAGAATTGTATGCTTCCTTAGACGTGTCAACGAAGGTAAAATGCAGCCTTAAGATGTGTCACAGTCCACAGCAGGGAGAGCCACACTTACGTCGTCTTATTTGCAACCATAAGATACATCAGAGTCTACAGCGGGGAGTGCTGCAGTCTCGGTGTCTTCTTTGGAAAAGCAAGACTAACAATGCAAGAAGGCCACACCGTACCAAAGTTAGAGCTATGTGGTACCACTCTGGCTGTAAAGCTCACCAACTTGAGAGCGAAGACATTGTGCCTTGAACTACATTCTACCACCTTCTACACAGAAAGCAAGGTGATGTCAAGCTACATCTGCAAACAAAGCAGACATTTCTATGGTCTGTGTAAGCAACAGAGTGAAAAGGATTGAAACATCTTTAAGCCCTGAACAATGGCAACATGTGCCAACAAATCAGAACTTTGTTAACCAAGTGAAGTGGCCCAACCTTGCCACACAGTTAACAGAATTGATCTGGCTAGAAAGTCTTGAGTTCTTAGCCTATCCAAACAGACAGATGCCGCAGAGACCAAAATGTTATGCACTTCCAGCTTCAGATCAAAGTGCCAACCTTCAACCTCAGACACCCAGTAAACGTCAACCAATCCGCTTCAAAACCCTGTCTAAGTGGAGACACCTGAAATTAGGCATAATTTTTATCGTCTTGATCACTTGTCTCAGCACCCCAAGAATTAGCCTTGTAGGATCCTGCAAGGACTTACTGACTATTGAAGATATTTTCATGATCTGATGACTGACAAATGTCTGAAAGCCAAAAATTGCCTTCCCCATGCATCTCACACGGGTGAAGCGTGCATAGGCAAAACGTGGGAGCACATGATTGGTGCACCCCGTGAAATCATGGACTCTATGTCGTTAAAGACACCCACACCCACACATGAAGTCCTCACTACCCTGATGACAACAGTAGCAGCCATCTTCAATATTCCATCGGTGGTTCTAGACCCTTCGGTTCTTGAGTATCCTGAGTCTTCTGCAACAGCTGTTGTTCCTGATCCCTCAGTTCCAGCTGTTGTTCCTGATTCTTCAGTTCCGGCTGTTCCTGAGTTTCCAGCTCCAGCTGTTCCTGAGTTTCCAGATGTTCCTGATCCTGATTATTCAGCCCCAGCTTTTCCTGTGTTTCCAGATCCAGCTGTTCCTCTTTTTCCAGGTTCTTCAGTTCCTGAGTATCCTGCGAATCTAGTTCCCTGAGAAATTTTGGGTTCCAGATTTGGTTCCAGTTTCCTTTACAGGAAGAAGACCTTGTCGCATACCAGAACTATTGGCCCATGGGACTTGCGCACCGGGCCCACCCAGTTGATGAACTACTTTGCCAAGCTGAGGTCCAGATCAGTCACGTGAGTCAGGTCATGACTCAAAGATACTTGTATCAGGCCGATCACCGATTTGGTCCCATTGCTGACGAAGACTGAACCAGAAGATCAAGCCTCAAATTATGTATTGTCTTTATGCATTGTTTGATGTAACACTTGCTTTTTTTTTGCATAATTGTGCATGTTTTATATTTATTTTATAGTTATGCATATTCCATACATGTTTTTACCTATTTAGTCACAAGTTAGTTAACATTGAGTACTGTATGCCTTAATGCTATGTTTTTTTGCTCTTTCTGTTAGTTAGTAGTAGAAATATACATTTCCAAGCGGGGAGTGTTCTGGACTGTATAGCTCTATGTAAGTGGTTCTCAACCTGTGGGTCGGGACCCCATTTGGGGTCGAACGACCATTTCATGGGGGTCGCCAAACAATGCAATCCGCCATTTTTCCCCCCTTTTCCTTAGCTGTGCTACTCCCTTTTATTCTATTGGCTTTTGAAAGCCAATAGAATAGACTCTCTTGAATAGAGTCTAATTCTATTGGCTTTCAAAAGCCAATAGGAATTGTCCAGGCTGTCTCTGCCCTGCTGAGTTCGCCAAAAGCCCCATTCTGCAAACGGTGCTGCACCAGTTGAGTAGTCCTCGACTTAGGACCAGTTGAGTAGTCCTCAACTTACGACTGGTTGGGGGTCGCAGCATTAAAAAGGTTGAGAACCACTGCTCTATGTAACCTTGTATAGCTCTATGTAACCCTAACTAGTGAGCATGTATCAGTATGTTAGAATATCTGGCAGTTATTGGGTTAAATGCTGATTTGTTAATGGGTCAGTGGGAGGAGTCTCTAAAGAGCATTGGGAGACTTCCTGGACACAAGCCAGATTGGAATGTCTTTGTCTGAAAGAAGCATGGGCCATCAGATGTCACCTGATGAGCCTGCGCCGTTATAAAGATGGTATGGAAGAGAGCATCATTCTTTTACCTATAGAAATGAACAGAGAGATGTAATATACAGAAGTAACATCGTAAAAGCAAGTATTTACTCTGAATAAACATTTATCTGTTTTATAATTATTTCTATTGAGTTGTCTATTTGCCTTAGATTGAACATAGAAGCAAGTTGTTCTGTCTGGGCAGAATACTGGGCACAAGGTTGCATTTGCAGAATCCCACGGCCATATGATCATGTTTTACAATGTTTTCGGCAAAACTTGCACTTACTTCCCAAAACCACATTCATAACAATTCACTGGTCCATGTAATGGTTGTGGTGTTTGATTAATGATTGCTGCAAAAAAAGGTAAAGCTGGGTCGGTCCCACAACTGACTCGTTTTACGACCTTCACGAATTAGAACTGTAATGGACAGACTCCATTAGGGTCATATTTGAAGGGCTACCTATATATAGATAGTAAAAATGTTCGAAAGGCATCTAACTTAAGGCTGTACATCCTGAATTATGATTACGAAATCTTTCATTCTGGACTCTCATACATAACACAATTGTGCACATACCACAATCATTACCATTAGTGAAGCATAAATATTACAATTCAATGCTGTTACCAGCCGCACTATATGCTAGTGGAGACTGAATTGCCTCCGTAAACCGAACCTCTTCAACCTGCTGTTCCCCAGATGTGTTGGAATTCACAGAAAGGGACAAATAGTTCTCAACTTTTGACTGGTAGCTTAGCAATGGATTGAAGTTAGAACAGATTTCACAAAACCTAATTAAGAGCCAATTCCAAAGTTATGATGGCTGCATATCCCACATGGTCATAGGACTGCACTTTGGGTGCCTGGCAACTGGCACACCTTTATGGCCATTTGCAGCGTCCTGCAGCCATGTGACACTGATTTTTGCCAGTTTCCACTATTTTCTTCCTACTGGGTAAAATAAACAACTGTAGCATTTACTTAACGATAGTGGTTCACTTAATGACCACTGCAGAAATGTGAAAAATTGGGTCTGATCATGTAATGCCTTGATTTATAATTGCAACAACTAACTACCGTAATTCCTGACACAATTATGTTTGTAAGTTGAGGACTACCTATACAGTATCCCATTAGTCAGATTGGTAATAATTTCTGCAAAATTTATATAAAACCATGAAGATTTATGGCAGACCCTACTCCTGATAGCAGTCAGTTTTATGCACGCTCTACACACTGAGTAGAAAATTATTAAGCAGGTAATCCTTAACTTACAACAGTTTATTTAATTACTGTTCAAAGTTACAAGGATATTGAAAAAAGTGTCCTATGACCTTTTTTCACACTTACAATTGTTGTAGCATCTCCAAGTGCCAAATTCAGATGTTTGGCAACTGATTCATATTTATGACGGTTGCAGTGTCCCGGGGTCAAGTCACCCCCTTTTATGACCTTCTGGCAAGCAAAGTCAATGGGGAAGCCAGATTCACTTAACAACTGTGTTACTAACTTAACTGTGGCAAGAAAGGTCATAAAATGAGGCTAAACTCATTTAACAAATGTCTCACTTAGGAACATAAATTTTGGGTTCAATTGTGGCCAGAAGTAGAGGACTTCCTATATTACAATCTCTTTTGAAAAAAGGAGCAAAAACTTTCTGTGTCCGTATTTTCATACCATGCATGATTCTATTTATTTTTAATATATTAAATTTATACTTAATATCTGACTGCCAAGTGGCTCTGGACTCAGATATCTTTATACAATTTTCATGTCTTGCTTTGCTCATCTTTACTGCAGACTAAGCATCTTTTCTGCACGTTGCTGGTTTTGTAAGCTTATTGTCACGTGGAAGGAAATCTAAAGACGTAGTCATTGGTACCTCATTCGTTTTTAGCATCTCTAGTGAGCAGAGAAAGTGGCCTTTTAGTAGGAGACACTTTTTTGCCTGTGAAGAGTTGAGTGTAAGGTTTTTATTTTTCTTTCAAAAATATTCCCTTCCCCTTTTCCCAACCTGGAGAGTCCTAGAGAGCAGGGTTTCTCAACCTTGGCAGAATAACAGACTAATAGAGTTGGAAGGGACCTTGGAGGTCTTCTAGTCCAACCCCCTACTCAAGCAGTAGATCCTAGACCAGTGGTTCTCAACCTTTTTAATGCTGCGACCCCCAACCGGTCGTAAGTCGAGGACTACCCAACCGGTCGTAAGTCGAGGACTTTCACTGCCTGGGAGCGCCACGCATGCGTATTGCCGCCCCCTGCACCAGCTGAGGTGAAGCTGGCAAGCGGCAGAGACGGCGCAGGCCGACCACCGGCTGGGCCACCAGCTGGCCCAGTCCAAGGGAGGTAAGGCACCCGCCAGGCCCCACACACACCAGCAACCCTCCCTGCGCCCGCCAGCCTCCCACCTCCCACCCCTGGCCCTCTTTTATTACATTTTTAGTAGTTGCTCAGCAGGGAGGGGTGGAAGCTTCCGGACAGCTCTCCTTCGCTGCAGACAACTTGCAGCACCGTTTGCAGACTGGGACTTTTGGCGGGCTCAGCAGGGCAGAGACAGCCTGGACAATTCCTTTTGGCTTTTGAAAGCCAATAGAATTAGACTCTATTCGAGAGAGTCTATTCTATTGGCTTTCAAAAGCCAATAGAATAAAAGGGAGTAGCACAGCTAAGGAAAAGGGGGGGAAAAATGGCGGACTGCGTTGTTTGGTGATCCCCGTGAAATGGTCGTTTGACCCCAAATGGGGTCCCGACCCATAGGTTGAGAACTGCTGGCCTAGACCATTTCAGACAAAGGTTTGTCCAATCTTTTCTTAAAAACCTCCAGTGTTGGAGCACCCACAATTACTGAAGCACCCACAATTTCTGGAGGTTAATTGTTCTCACTGTCAGGAAATTTCTCCTTAGCCTCTCAATTCTCCTTAGCATGCTGGCTGGGGGATTCTGGGAGTTGAAGTTCACACGTCAAAACTGCCAGGGCTGAGAAAAACATTTTGTCACAATGTGGGAAGACAAATATCCAAAGTAGTATGACCTTTTAAAATCTGTGTCATAACCTGGTCAGACAAGGAATTTTCCAACATTCAGCTGAAAGCAAAATCTGATGCCAGTAATCCATCTGCTTGCGGTAATGTCATGGCCACCCTTTTCATTTTCCCGATTTGCTATTTTTCTAACCCTTCAGTTAAATGGCATCTCATGCATTTAGAAGTTCAGAAGTAGGAGAGAATCAAGTTTTCTAGAGGAGAAATCCTTACAGCATTTGGGGTATTTTATTAGAAAGCAAGCAGTTACCCTCAACTTGATTGAGTTGGGATGACACTTCCAGAGGATGCTGACTTGGTAGGCATATATTTTTTTCCTCCAATCTTGAATTGGATTGGTAGCATCATATTTTTGGATCAAATGTTAATATTTGTGTGATCCTTCCCACTGACACAATATCATCTCAATATCCATCTTTGTTTCAAAAGCTGTGGATGATGGGTTCTCTTTACAGATAGTCCTCAATTTACAACATTTCATTTAGTGACTATTCGAAGTTACAACGGCAATGAAAAAAGTGACTTATGATCATTTTTCACACTTAACAACTGTTGTAGCATCCCCATGATCATGTGATCATAATTCAGATGCTTGGCAACTGGCTCACCTTTATGACGGTTTCAGTGTCCCAGGGTCACATGATCCCCTTTTGTGACCTTTTTAAAAGCAAAGTCAGTGGGGAAGCTGGATTCACTTAACAACCTATTTACAACTGCAGTGATTTGTTTAACAATTGTGGCAAGAAAGGTCGTAAAATAGAGCAAAGTCCACACAACAAATGTCTCACTTAGCAACAAAAGTTTTGGCCGTAAGTCGAGAACTACCTGTAATTTTATTTATTTATTTATTGCATATAATTTTATTAAAATTTTAAAGGGTGAAAAAACTAAGACAAATTAATATAAAATAAAAAAAGAAGAGAACAAAAAAATAAATAAAGCTAAATTGCAAGAAAGGGGTAAAAAAGTACGTAAAAGAAAAATAGAAAAGAAAGAAGAAAGATACAAAAAAAGATACTTCTGATCTTCTTTACAGCAGTTATAAATACAGTTATAAATTTACTTCTGACTCTGTGATTGCCACTTAACTCTTTTCTTTCTACAGTCTAACGTCTAATCATCAAAACCATCAATGATCTGTTTATTTTTTTTCCGTCCTGCACAAAAAAATAATCTATAAGGAGTTTTCAGTCAGCAATAAATGTAGATATTGTCTTTTCTCTGATCAAAGACATGAACAGTGAGTTTATGAAGTTAAACACCCATGCTTTGCTAAGGGAGAAAAAAAAAAACACATCCAAAGAATTTGGAAGGAAGCAATTAAATTGAATTTCCAAAAGCATGCTTAGCCTCTAAAGGCAGATTCCTAATAATTTTGCAGTTGATAGCTTGACAGGGCGAAATCAATTTTTACAGGGTGTATGCATGCTACAAATAAACTGATGAATGTGTTTGTCAATCTTTGGCTCAGAATGCTACTAATTCAAACGTTACCTTTCCTTTCCAAGCTGCTCGGCCCTTTAAAAGGCAACTGTAGAGAGACTGTTGGCGGCTGATTTATTGTCATGTGTCAGCTTCCACGTAGATCCTATTTGTACAAATCAAAGCTCTTCCCCGCAAGGAAACATGCGGTACAGTTTTACTTATCCATTTTAATTACAAGTAGGAGAAATGCACATACCACTTTTGCATTGCAATTGGAGGTACTGAGTTGTATTGGCCTGTCTGGTAAAGCCTTTGGTTCAATTTGCTGAGAGTGGGGTGGGTGTGGCCCATTGGGTGGGCGTGGCTGCGATGGTAACAGCAGACTGGGTGGGATTAAAAAGTTCAATCAATCAATTCCAACTTTGCAAGATCTTTTTTTTTCCCACGAGAAGTTAAAATTGACTGATTGATTGAACCTTTTCCACGGCGGCGGAAGCCTAAAGCAAAAAGGTTTTATAAAACCCAGCTGAAGGTCTAGGACTGGGGCAACAGCACACGTGCCCACAGAGAGGGCTCTGTGTGCCGCCTCTGGCAGCTGTGCCATAGGTTCGCCACTACTGATGCTTATTCTTTCTCTTAGGGTCCATGATTTTAATCTCTTTTGGTCACCTCAGCAATTTCCTTCCAACATCTCATTTCCGTTGGTGACTAACTTTTGCTTATGCTTTATTGCAGGTGTCCATATCTGGCACCGGTAGCATAAGATGGCAATGAATATGCTTTGTAATAAGATACTTCTTTGTGTTGATCATATTGCATTGTGTTGTATGAGTGGAGCAAGTTGCCCCAACACTTGACTTATTGCATCTTATGTTAATCTCTTCATCCCTTTTTACCATCTCCAGTGAATGTTGTTCCTAGGTATTTGATCTTTAATACTTGTTTTATGCTTGCTCCTCTTAATACTATGTTTAGGGTATGATATTTTTCTCTTCCAATTGACAATGCTTCTGTTTTATCTTTGCTGATTCTCATATTATTTGTCTTGCGTTCTTGGTTCAAGGCCATAAGATGTTATTGTAGCTTCTAAGGTGTGCTTGCTATCAATGGCAGTTTTCATATTAAGGCTAAACATGGTTACTAGGTCTGTGTATCCATTCCACTGTAATGAAAGCCTAGAACTGCTTGAGTGATCTTTTTATATTAAAAAAACACTTCTTATATTTAAAGAGTACTTCAGATTTAAATAGTTTTACATTTATCAAGGGCTCTAAGCATTCACGTTCCAGATGGAATTCATCAGTTATTAAATGTATGATTATTCCTACTACTGTTAATGCGGAGTTCTGATGAAAGTTTACTCCAGTATCTGAAGTTGGAATTGGCTGAGAATATAAAGAAGATTGAAAAAGGCATTTATAGGATCATCATGCTTGGGCTGTAGAAATCCATGCAGCTACTAAATACAGTAGTGGCCAAAATTGTGGAAACCTTTTGGGAAAAGTGTACAATAGAAATGCCACCTTTGGTTAAGTTTCCACCAATTTTTCTTCTCATTTCTTCATAGCTGTAGCCTTGTTCATTTAATAATACTATTTTACATTGCTTTCTGGGCAACCAGTTAACTCTTTGCACTGTTACTTTAATTTTATTACGTTTTACAAGCTCACTAAATGAAAGAACACACACACACAAAAAACCGACTTGATAGCCATCACATAACACACTGACAAATGTCCTCCTCTCAGCTTCAATACATGACATCAATAGCTAAATCCTACTGTGATCTGATTGGCTCATTGCCAAAACAAGATGACACCTGATTGGCTCTCTAAACACTCATGCTCATTGGCTACAATCAGATGAAGGAAAGCTACCTGAGATCAACCTAAGCAAGTTGTGCTTCCTTTTTCTGGTTATTTGGCTGTAACTTTTTGTAGAATACAGTACAGATAATTGAACAAACTATGTTGCATTACATTCTTGATTAAATTATCTTTCCATTGATATATAATTTTATGGTACTACTCCCCCCCCCAAAAAAAGCGGTGTTATTAGCCATCAAACCTCAAAAATACACTTTTCCCAAAAGGTTTCCACTACTGTAGTTGCAGAGAATTCAGCTTTCTTTATATTTCCTTGCTTCCAGGCAGATTTTTGCAGCTCAAAAATGGTTGCCCTAATTTCAGGAATAATGATGTTTTACCATAACTTTTAAACAAGGAGATGCTTACACCAAAACAAAATGCAGGGCCTACAACTATCAAAGCTTCATATTGCTTCCCTAAATTTAGCAGGGAAGTTTCTAAAAATATACATTAGAATGCCATTTCGATTTAAGTAATACATGAAAAAACTAAACATAGGTAAAGCACAATTTAAAAGGAAGTAAAGCTGATGGATACTTGAGATGCAACTCCACCCACTTTGCATAATTGGTCCCTTGATCACCAAAACATACCGAAACTCTTCCAAATGCATTACAGGTAATCCTTGACTAACGACCCTAATTGGAACTGTAACATCTATCTCTAAGTGATGTGGTTATTAAGCGAATCTTGCCCTATTTTACAAACCTTTTTGCTGTAGTTGTTAAGCATACCATGCAATTGTTGGGTTAATCCAGTTTTTCCCCTTGACCTTGCTCATTAGAAGCTCCTGGGAAAGTTATAAAAGGCAATGACATACCCCTGGGATGCTGCAATTATTGTAAACACACCAGTTGCCAAATGTGTGAGTTGCAATCACATGACTACGAGACAGCGGTGATGGTCATAAGTGCGATCATCTTTCACAAGGGATGCCGCAACTGTCATAAATACACGCCATTTGCCAAGCACCTTACTTTTGATCACGTGACCACGGGGAGGCTGCAACGGTCATGCGAAAATGGTCATAAGCCACTTCAGTGCCATGGTAACTTCGAACATCATTAAACAAATGATTGTAAGTCAAGAACTATCTGTGGTGTTTTCCTGGCACTTTTTAAAAATAAGACAAGATATTGTATTGCAGAGGAAAATCTGCAGCCGTATATAGGTAGTTCTCGACTTACAGTCTTTCATTAAGTGACTGGTCAAAGTTACATAGGATCCAAAAAAAGGTACTGAGGACTTGGATTTGGTTCCGAGAATGGGGTACATGCCTGCAGTTTGTGATGTTGTAAAATTGGGTCACTCACATGGGTGCCTCGACTTAGCGACCATCATGATATAAAATGGAAATTCCAGGCTCCATTATGCCTCTGATTTAATTGTGCTGGGATGTCTTAAGTTTAGCTAAGCAACTCAGAGAGTTACAAAAAACTATCTTGTCCTTTTGTGGCCATCTTGTTCTGGGAAGATGAGCAGTAAGATTTACACTGGGTAAATTTACAGGTATTCTTGACTTAGATCACAACTGAGCCCAAAACTTTTGTTGCTAAGCAAGACAGTTGTTAAGTGAATTTTGCCCCGTTTTACTATCTTTCTTGCCAGAATGGTTAAGCGAATCATTGCAATTGTTAATTTAATAACATAGTTGCTACTTAATCTGGTTTCCCCATTGACTTTTCCTTGTCAGAAGGTCACAAAAGAAGATCACATGACCCTGGGACACTGCAACCGTCGTAAGTACATGCCAGTTGCCAAGTGCCTGAACTTTGATCACATGACCATAGAGATGCCACAATGATCATAGGTATGACAAATAGTCATAAGTCACTTTTTTCGGTGCCATTGTAATTTTAAACAGTCACTAAACAAACTATTGTAAGTTGAAGACTACCAATATGCTGAAAAACAGTCTGAGGGCTTCATTTCCCTCGATCAATGGCTGATTCCTATTTTGTGGGAATCACAGGAAATAACTCTTGGAGTAAACTGTATATCCTCTAGAGTTGGGGGGGGGCAATCTGTGGGCATAGCCCATTGCCAGTCCATGACCTATTTGCAACTGGGCCGCGTGAGTGGCTGGCTGGTGTGTGTGTGCGTGTGTGTGTGTACACACAGCCCCACTCATGCAAACATCGCGGGGGCTTGGGGCCTCGCGCAAGCATCATGGAGGCTCTCAGCACACACGCCCGCCACTCACGGAAATGGAGCATGTGTGCACATATCTCCAGTGGTGGGATTCAAATAATTTAACAACCAGTCCTCTGCAGTGGGGGAAGGAGGGAGGGAGGTGGAGGGGCCACTGCTATGAGGCAGGTGGGGGAGCTGCCCCATGTATTCTGCAATCACTTATTGTGCTGAAGAGCCCCCACAGCCAGGCCTACAACACCCATTGCGCCTCGCCTGTTCGGTAGTGACTTCTCCCACTTTCTCCTTCCTCCTCCTTATTTGAACAGCCCCTTGCTCCCATTGCTGCTTTTTCAGGCCCGGAGTTTTGTCCAGACCCTGCACAGTGGGTCTTTGGAAATGAAGCCCCACAGCAATCAGGTGGGGTGGGAATCATTCCCTTCACTTCTGGACCGGCTCCGAAATGGGCTGGAAGGAGCGGCCCAAGGACTTCAATCTGGCTTTGCAGCAAGCAAGGAGATTAGAGGCATGTGAATGCACGCTAGTCTGGTGTCTCAAAAAAAACAGGGTTTCCCCCCACCCCATGCTGGATTTTTGCTGCCATACTGTTTAACTTTATAGTCCAGGCCATGGTTTTCCCAGTTGCAATATATGGCTGTGCAAGTTGGATCATAAGAAAGCTGAGTACCAAAGAATTGAGGCCTTTGAACTCTGGTGCTGGAGAAGACTCCTGTGAGTCCCTTGGACTGCAAGGCGATCAAACCGGTCAGTCCTGGAGGAGATCAACTCTGACTGCTCTTTAGAAGGCCAGATCCTGAAGTTGAAACTCAAGTACTTTGGCCACCTAATGAGAAGGAAGGACTCACTGGAGAAGGGCCTAATGCTGGGAAAGATGGAGGGCAAGAGAAGAAGGGGATGACAGAGAATGAGGTGGCTGGATGGAGTCACTGAAGCAGTAGGCGTGAGCTTAAATGGCCTCCAGAAGATGGTAGAGGACAGGAAGACCTGGAGGAACGTTGTCCATGGGGTCCCGATGGGTCGGACACGACTTCGCAACTAACAACAACAACAACTGTTTAACTTTCTTTAAAGTTTACTTGATATAGAATGGGCAGGAAGGAGAAAGTGGGAGAAGCCCAAAGGAAACCTCCTCTGTCACCTTGCAAGCACCAATTGAAGCTTATGCCATGCCCAAGAGAGCCTGGAACTTTCTCCCACTTTCTCCCTCTTCTTCCTCCTTTGAATAGCCTTTTGCTCCCATTACTTCTTTTTCAGTCCCGGATCTCAGTTTGTAGCCTGTGTAAAGGATCTTCCCATGCCTGCCTTCCCCTGCCTGCTGCTGCCTGCCTCCGCTTGCTGCCACTATGCAGCACTCAGGATCGCCTGTCTTCCTCCACCCTTTTGCCTCCGCTTGCAGGGTAATGGAGGAGGTTTCCCTCGGGCATGGAACAGGCCGTCAACTTCAGTCGGTGCGGAAGTTGACGGCCTGTTCCATGCCCGAGGAAAATCTCCTCCATCACCCTGCAAGCGGAGGCAGAGGGGTGGAGGGAGACAGAGGGTGATCCGGAAATGCTTTGGAGAACCTCCTCCATCACCCCTGGGAGCTTCAGAACGGCAAGATCCGAATGGCTGAAGGGAGGATCCAAGAGAGAAAACCTCAGCCTCGGATTGAAAAAACTTGGAAAAACCAGAGACGGGAAGGCCAGGAGTGGAGACTCAGATTTATCATAACTGGTTTGCCGAACTCAACAAAAAATTAAGTATCAGTTCTGCTGAACCGGTGCAAACCGGCTGAATACCACCACTGCATGTCTCTGACTATTTGGGCAAATGGGTATGCGCACATGCTTGCCTGCCCCTTCCATGGCCTGGTTCTAAACAGCTCAAGGCCTGGAGGTGGGCCACAGCCTGGGGGTTGGAGACCCTTGCTCTAGAGCAGAGTTGTCCAACCTTGACAACTTTAAGATCTGTGGACTTCATGCTAGACTCAGGAATTCTGGGAGTTGAAGTCCACAAATCTTGCCAAGGTTGGACATCCCTATTTCAAAGCAGTTTTTTTTAAAACATCTGGCAACTTTTAAGATATGTGTATTTCAACTCCAGAATTCCCCAGCCAACAGCCCCAGTCAACTATTTGTCCAACAATACTTGTTAAGCTTCCTTCCAAATTCCTTCAAAGGTGTATGTCTTTCAGTTCAAATAAAAGAAGGATTGCACACTTCCTAATTTTAAACATGCATTTTTTTTCTATTTTCTCTCTCAAATGACAGCAAGTTATAACAACAAAATGAACTTTCCAACTCAACCATTGCAAAGATACTGGAGCCCTTCCATTTCTTGTATGGAAATAAGGGCTGTATGTTTCTGGTTATCTTTCTTGGAAAAGAAAACTGAATAACAAGACTATGTGGGCTGGGAATTTTGGTCATTGTAGTCCCGGTGCATCTAGAGTGGGGAAGTCTGCAGTGACTGCTCCTGTGGGTTGTCCAGCTTTACCGTTTTTCCCTTGTAGCAGCGAGAGCCTTGTTGCTAAATGTGATGCCTGCAGCATTTAGTGGAAGGATAATTGGCAGAATATTCCTTGATGGCTCCCATCAAGAAAGTATTTGAATTTTTTTTTTTTAAAAAAAGAGAGCAATTATCTCAGTGGAATGCAATTTTTTTTTCAAATGGCCTCATTTATTTTAGTGCCAATCTTGGTGCTCTTTTTTTCCTTGCAGAGCTCTAATATCTATTAATTAATTGCATGAAATAATGCCAATAAATCTAACAAGGCTTGTCTAAAGCTTGGCTGCACAGGAGAAACTTAGTGTTTGTTGCAAAGCGAGGGAGAGATTGACTGAGATATTAAAAAAGCAAGTAGTACTGTAGTAGGTACTTAATGAAATGTTTTCTAACACCACTTTAAAATTGTTTTTAATTTTGGCCTGGATTTTAATTTGAATGAAATCGTTACTATTGTTAAATTACTTAAACTCTAAATTAGGGAATGCAAATGAAGTGAACCTGAAATGCAATGTGGATATTGTTTTTATTGACAATCTGTAGAGCAGTAGCACGGAACAAATTCCAATTAGATTTGATCTGTTTAATGTGGTGCAAGTGCCTGATTTGTCAGCAAGCACACAATATCTTCCATTAAATGTTCTACCCAGGGAGAAATTAGTCCTGATGCGGTAGAAATCTTTTTACTTTTATCTCAGTTTTAATTCACCATAGATTATGGATATTGGAATGTTGACACTTCTGGGAATAGCAAATCACATCAATAAAAATACATTGCAAAGGTGCAGCGGTCAAAATTATGTCGCATTACAGACCCATCACAAGATATAATGGGTGTGTTGGTATGACATCACACTAAGCTGGGATTAGTTTAACTATCATTTATTAAATAAACCACTCAGGTAGCAGCGCGGTGGCCTCCTCCCACTCAGAAGTTCAATACTAGGTAGCAGTAGATGTTTCCCTATCATGGCGCAAAGAGAAAATATCTGCTCTGAACTCTGCATAGGTGTCAGGAAGGGCATCCAGCCAGTAAACACTCAGATCCATTCAGTTGCCCTGACTCTACTGTGAATAAAGGGATTAAAGGGTCATTAAAAATAATTAAATACCCATTGTGGATTGTTGTCTTGCTTAACGATCACAGATTTCACATAGCAGTTACTATAAAAAATGTCATAAAATTGAGTCAGTAACATGATAACCCCTTGATGACCGGCACAATTTACGACCGAAATTCCAGATTTAATTACGATTGTAAGTTGAGCTCTATCTATAGTTATGGGATGGGATGGGATGTTTTCTTGATGCTTCATACTTTCGAGTTTAGAGGCTTAGAATGGATGTTCATTGTAGACGGGAAAAATACAGATGAATTGTTCTGTTCTACAGCAGTGATAGGATTGCCTCTTTGTGCCAGATATGGCTTATATGCTCCTGTAGTAGTGTCTCTTCTGCTTTGCAGAGTTTTCTCTATCCTGTTACTTGGTCAATGCTAGGATTCATATTTCTCTTCCTGGGTAAATAGCTAAGAGATCTAGTCCAGGGCTTTTCAACCTTTTCACCCATTGTACCACTTTTAGGATATGGCAACATCCAAGGACCACCAGTCGCCTAGCCAGGGGTCAAAAACTTGATGATCAAAAAAAAAAAAGGAAAAAAGTGATAAAGTACAGGTAGTCCTCGACTTACAACAGTTCGCTTAGTGACTGTTCAAAGTTACAATGGCACTGAAAAAAGTGCCCCCCAAGCCACAGTCGAGCGAGATACCTGCCTGCCCGCTCGGCCACGCTCTTCCTCCTGTCCGAGGTTTTCATTGTTGTGAACATTTCTGTTGAGGATTGGCAGCAGGGGTGGGGTGGAGGTGTTTGGTTTTTATTCCCCCCGCCTGCTGGGTGGTTGCAGCAGGTTTTGTTCACTTCACATGACCCTGGGACACTGTGACTGTCATAAATATGAATCAGTTGCCAAGCATCTGAATGTAAATCACAAGACCCTGGAGATGCTGCAACATTCCAGCTGATCAGCGCTTCTTCTGGGCTCAGCAGAAGTGCCAGGATCAGCGCTGCTTTCCAGCTGGAGCCTGGCGCTGATCCTGGTGCTTCCGCTGAGCCCTGACAGTCCTGCAGCTCCAGCCATCTCTTGCTCAGGCTTGTGTGGTGCTGCCACCGGTTCAGCTCATTCCCCTCCCCCGCTACCACTTTTCTAGGATGGTCACGTACCACCTGCCAGGTGCCAATGTACCACAGGTGGTACCCGTACCACTGGTTGAAAAGCCCTGATCTAGTCCATAAGAAATGAGAAGATTTTTGGAGAATCTCTAAGCAGCCCAGTCATTCAAATGATCTAAGTCAGACTTGTCAAACTTGTGACATCACATGACATTGTGCAACATAGTGGAACGATTTTGCCATTGCTGGCAATGGGGTGGGCGTGGCTTCCAGATGATGCGTCTGGCCCACGGGCCGGCAGTTTGATACCCCTGATCTAAGTGAATCTTCTGTATTAGGAAACCAGGCTGAAGGAGCATTGTATTGCTTATTATAATTATTGAATAATATGTTTCCTAGCATTTAACGACACTCACAATTTCAGTGAATTGTAGACAGTCCAAGTTTTTTAAAAAAAACTACGTGTTCTCAAACTGCATTCTTTGAAAAGGAGTCTCTGCGGATTTTACTCTGCTAGTTGTTGCTGACTGGAGTGGGCAATGCTCATCTCTGTTTCAAGGCTATTGAACCAGCACTGTCTGAAGACATTTTTGCAGTCATGTAGCCGCATGACGTCATGGAGTGTTGTTACCTTCCCACCAAAGTGGTACCTATTTATCTACTCGCATTTGCATGCTTTCAGACTGTTAGGTAGGCAGGAGTTGGGACAATGATGGAGGTCACCTGGTTCAAGCACTCGGGTCTTGAACCTGGGCTGCTGACTTTCCAGCTGACAAACCCAGCATCTTCATTTGGGAGCCCCTACGCCACACTACGTTCTTTGAAGAATCTGACTTTATTCTGAAAATTTCTGTAAGCTGGGGAGATAGCATTTTAGTGTTCAAAGTTTTTGAATGCAAAATAATTTTCTTGGTCCCCTCAAAATTAAAAATATTACAAAGTAGGTTGCAAAGGTTACAAAGATTCAGGAACTTGTAATAAAAATCCAGGATGGGACTAATTAGAATTTTGGTTGACCAATCAGTTATTTGGAGTTGAGTATTAAGGACAAATATCTTTATTTTTTATTGATATCTGTTAGGAGATAAAATGATTAATGGTAATTCTTTATCTTTGCTGTCTTGTTTGAATTAGTGATTAGGCTAAAATGGCAATCAGTTAAAAATTAAAGTTACAAAGAGATTAATTTTTTTAAAACAGGGACACGCCTTGTTTTATGACTGTAATTGAGCCTACCAATGTCAGTCATAAGTCATGATGGTCATGAAGCAGGTCATCACATGACTGATCCAATTTTACAACTTTTTTTGTGTGATTAAATGAACCAAGTATGATCTGTCCATACTTCAAAAGGCACCTTGCTCCCTTCCAGATAGTGTCGCCAGTTTATTAGAGCCCACCTAATTGCGAAAGCCTTCTTCTACCAGATAGCCCACCTCCTTTTGCTTTCAGTAATTTTTTTTAAGGTGTAGGCAGAGGTTCCGACAGATGAAACTCTTCAAAGAACTTAGAGGCATTGAAGAATCTTTATTGGAGTAGTCTAGCTTCGGCACTAACAGAATTGAAGCCAAATCTGAATTCCCCTCCCCTGAACACATAGTATCAGAGCACAATTCCCTCCTCTAGTTTATAGTCATAAATCAAATTCTCCAAATAGTTTGAAATGCAGGCTTTCCCTCCATTACTCCATCCCGCCATTTCTTATCCTCTCTTATTTCAAAAGCCCTAAATTCACACACTGTTTTCAATACTGTTTTGTCTAACTAACTCCCATCACATTCCTCCTTCTCTCTCAGTATCATCTAATTCTAAGAGTAAAGCATAAGAAAGAAAAAGGCTGCATCTCCATAAGTTGTCAAAGCAGGAACATCCAATGTTAGCAGCATTGACACCAAGCTGTAATTAAGCAAACACAGTAGTCATTGAGCAAACATCACAGTCATTAACCAAACACCACAGTCATTAAGCAAGCCCATTGTTCACTATAGGGCAATTTTGCCAAAAACTGGAAGAAAACGCCAGATTTTGCAAAGATTTCATAAAGTGTGGTCATGTGACTGCAGAGGATGGCTGCCATAACTCTGGCAACTGGTCGTAACTACCTTTTTTGGGCTCTGTGGTAACTTTGAATGGTTGCTCAGCTATTGGTCGTAAGTCAAGGACTATCTATATATTATATTTAAAACTCATCCTAAGTAAAATGGGAAAGGAAAGCTAACCACGTGAAGAAAGGGAAAAGGAAGCACATACCCCATATTCAGAGAGAGAGAGATGGAAGTGTTTAATTAAACACCTAAAACAAATGGATTTAAGTATGAATAACGAGGGAAAAATGGAGAATATGTTGATATACTGTGTCATTTTTCCATTATTTAATTATCTTCATTTTGTTTCATTATATTGTGCAGTATTTAGTCAGTTAATTAGCTAGCTACCTGGGCTAATTTATGGAAAATAACTTTAATACAGTTAGTATGAATACAGAGATTGTTAAGAAGAATTTTAGTAGCATTTCCAGGGGGTTCCCTTATTAGTCTTCTGTAGCAAAACCAACAAAATGTCTTGAGGCTCCTTAAGAGATGAACACATTTATAATTGGATAACCTTTTATAGTTCTTTTTATTGTCAGGGAGACCTGAGAATTTGCCTGCAACATCCTGGGACTTAGCTTTTTTATTTGCACTTAAATCTAATTCATGCAGATTTCGTTAATACAGTTAAAGGATCAATATGATTAACGAGCATGGGTTTCTTGATTTCCAACCGTATCTGATTCCTCATGTAGCTGAATTACCATGTTTGGGGCATGAATAAATTCATCCTAGCCATCCAGCCTGATCACAGAATGTCGATTTTGCAAAAGGATATTAGATGCACTATTAGACA
This sequence comes from Crotalus tigris, assembly GCF_016545835.1. Lineage (NCBI taxonomy): Eukaryota > Metazoa > Chordata > Lepidosauria > Squamata > Viperidae > Crotalus > Crotalus tigris. The sequence goes on from NW_024096849.1 coordinate 1,627,886, forward strand.
GCCATGGATCAGCTTGGTGGCTTGGGCTTGTTTAGAAAATCAGATAGTAGGAATGACAACATTAAATAATAAATATTTTGGAAATGGGGTTATGTAGCTTAGTTGGAGTCTGTGGTCAGAGTTATATATGAAGCTTATTGAGATCTGTTACTTTGCTGTAGGAAGAGAAGAAAACTTCTAAGGTTGCTTAGCATGCTTGAGAGCTGGACATATTTATTGCATTTTTAACCAACTCTCTTAAAAAACGGTACACAAAGGTTGAATGAAGGATTTTCCCTAATGGATCCTCAGAATAGCAATTTCTGACTTGCTAAGAAATGGCTCCATTGCTCATAGTTTCCTCTAATTTCTGGGAAACCTCCGAATAATAATAGTGCTTTACAAATGGTAACTCCCGTCTGAGTAGATTAATTATAGGCTTTGTGTGCTTAATGGAAATGTCCAGAATTGGAAAACAAAGTGAGGCAGTTCTGGACCTAGGATAGAAGGCACTTTGGATTTAGAAGATAAGATAAGAGATAAGATAAGATAACCTTTATTGTCATTTTTTTTACTGTGGGCACAACGGCACACATCAAAAATGAAATTTAGTTGCCCGCTCTCAAAGTGAACACATACATGACACACACCTAAACATCCTACATACAACATATGTATAGACCCACGCCCCTACATATACATAACAAATAAATATTAAACACTGTTCATCTTGAATATATAATGGAAGGAGAAAGCTTGAGAGTTCACAAGGTTAATGCTGTATGGAGCAAAACTGTGACTGAATCTGGATGTTCTGCTTCGGATACCACGAAGCCCCCTCCTCCTAGAAGGTAACAGGGAAAACAGGTCGTGAAGAGGATGTGTAGTGTCCCAGATAATCTTACGGTCCCTGCTCACGTAATGCTTATGTACTGTGTCCTGGATGGGAGGGAGGGAACTGCCAATGATCTTTTCTGCCATCCTCACCACTCTCGTCTCTGAGTAATCTGAACATATGGCAAAAGCAGTCAGATTTAGATCTCGCAGTTGGTTGTCACTTTAGAGAGGATTCCCCAAACAGGCCATCTTGAAAAATAATTCTGTGTGCACCGGTCAGTCTTGCTTAAGTATATTGCTTAAGAATTTCATTAAGTCTGTATTTTGAGCCATGTTAATTCTAATGTCCAACTTAACGGTTAATTATCAGTCTGTACATATTTTAGATTTTTCAATACAGTTCTCATTTTAAGACAGACAAACAGACAGGCAATGTACACTGGTCCAAATCTAAAACCTTAAGCACTATATTTGCAAAGAAGACATACATATACTTATACATAAATAAGCAGTATACATATACTTCTACTTCTATATATATAAATAGTATAAATAGAAGATATACATATTGTTCTACTTATACATATAGAAGTAGAAGTGAAAGGAACACAAACAGGAAATAAATAGATATGCACTTCATGTATTCTTCTGTTTTCTGGAATTATTATTTCCGTGGCAAACATTTGCAAGATGTTGTTAGAAAACTCCCTGGTAAAAATCTATAGCAAAACTTGCTTCCAATAAAATTTGTGTTGGATAAAATATGGGCAGCTCTGTATTTCAGTCTTAGTAATGAAAAAGGAGGTGTTTTTCTGGGTTCCTAGCAAAAGGGCGGAAATATCTTGGGACATACTTGATGAATAATTTGATGTGTTAGAATTTGGCACATCAATAGAAGAGAATATTTGTAGGCTTGGGTTGAACAATGAGGTCCTTTGTGCTGTCTGAGTTTATTGGTAGTTGTTTTCTTGCAGATGTTTCATTGCCCAACTAGGTAACATTATTAATGATGAGCACTGAGGATCTTGCCTGATTGGATAATGAAATGTCTGCGAGAAAATAATCAAACTAGGTAGCATTACCAGTGATGAGCACTGATGATGTTACCCAGTTGGGTAATGAAATGTCTGCAAGAAAACAAGCCCAGAGAACACCAAGGATGTCTCTCCAGGAGTCCCACTCATATTCATGATGTGGTGATGTGGGAGAAGAACAAGAGAACAAAATTAAAATTCAGTCCTAAGAAGGTTAATAATTTGAAGGTGACACTTTCCTCCCCTCTGGACATGAAGGTCTTGAAACTCCATTGGGTTCCTTTTGGAATAGGAGTTGCACATTAACCTCTCTGTCATATGTTGGCAACTGATCACTCAGCAACTCTTAATTGCTACCCCATATAAGTTTGCTGTGTTTGAACAGACTGGGCTAATTACATTACGTGGTCTGTCCCAATTTTATAGATTAATTGATGGCATAATGAACAGGCCCAAGGAAGGGGAAGGAGCTGAGGAAAAACAGGCAGAGCTGACCTTGTCACTCCAATGGAACTGGAGACTTACTGCTCTTTTCTCAGCTGGCTCTTGAGTTATGCAGAATGTCGGTGACATGTTTAATTATTTTTGACAAATGAAGAATGCCTTCATCTTTATGCCATATTGCATTATGCCAAGGGTTCCGTGACTTTGGCATTGTGATAATCTCTTAGTCAAGAGGAAAAAAAATCTACTAGAAGCTCTCCATGTTCCATCTTCTCCTAAGGGATAGTGATAGGCCTGCAAAACTATACTGCCAGGTGTGTTTGGAGAAATATGATCTACAACAGGGGTCCCCAACCTATGGGCCGTGGCTCAACCTCTTGACCAGCGGGCCGCAGAAATGGCTGGCCAGGGCACGCACGCGTAGGTACGCATTCCCCTTACTTGCGCTAGTGCCTGCGGCCCCGTTTGCACATACGCACAGACACAGAGACACTAGCGCGGCAGGCGTGCATGCCCCGTTTGTGCATGTGCAAACAGGCTGCTAGTGTGTGTATGCGTGGGCGTGGCCCCATTTACATGCATGTGTGTGTGCACACAGTAATTTGGAAGCTGCTCTCCCCTCTGTGCCGTGAGCCTGGAAAGGTCGGAGAACTCTGATTTACAAGACAATCCTGTGAGACCTGTTGGATCATCTTTAAGAAAAAGGTAGTGTGATCTGAATGTCTAGAAAGAACATTAAAATTTTGGCTGATTATGTTTTTTTCACGCCAGTGCTGGATGGTCTCATGATTTTCTAAGAAGTTAACTTTTTCTAGCTGTTTCTATCATAAGTAGAAAAATAATTGCAGTGGTGAATGAACTTCAACAATAAGTCCATGTTTACGTAACCTAAACAGATAAACAGAAAGGCCACAGGCAGACAAAAAAGCAGTGGGAACAGGAGCGGCTTATGACTTCTTGCCAGCTTCCCCATTGACTTTGTTTGAAGGAAGCCGGCAGGATCGCATGGAGTCCTTTGTGAATTAAACTGGTTTGAGTATCATGGAAATTTCAATTCCACAAGAGTATTAATAGGTCCTGGAATTTTTATACATTCTTTAAGTTTATGGATTCAGAAATTATGGCAATATAAGGCACTGTTTGGGCTAACTTGGGGAGAGGTACCAACTGACAAACAGATAAACACAATGAGAGTTTAGTTATACATAGATAATCTTTTTCTCCATATCACACTATTCCTAAAAGTTTAGTCTATATATTTTATCTTGATGAGATCTCAACAAAGCAACCTTGTTTAGGCTTAGAAACTAAACAGGTTGGGAACTGACAATAAATTCCAGATTCTTGATGGCAACCATTTCCATATTGTGACCACAATTTATGACCACAATTGAGCCCAAAATTTCTGTTGCTAAGCGAAGCAGTTAACTGAAGTTTCCCCAATATACATTTCTTGCTACAGTTGTTAAGTAAATCAGGGGTCCCCAACCTATGGGTTGCGGCCTGGTACCGGGCTGTGGGCTCTTAGCTGGTGGGCTGCAGAAATGGCTGGCTAGGGTGTGCACACGTGGGTGTGCAATCCCCCCACTCGCACTAGTGCTTGTGGCCCCGTTTGTGCATGCGCATGGGCACAAACGGGAATGCTAGTGCTAAGGGTGTGCATGGCCCATTTGTGCATGCGCAAATGGGCTGCTAGCACGCGGCCTGTTCGTGCACTAGCCGCCTCGGGGTGCATGCACATGGCACCAGCGCACACCGCATGTGTGAACGTGGCTGCTAGTACTACGCCAGTGGGATGGTCCCGTTTGCGTGCGTGCATATGCAGTAATTTGGAAGCTGCTCTCCCCTCTGGGTCACGAACCCGGAAAGGTCGGAGAATTGGAGAACTCTGAAGTAAATCACTGCAGTTGTTAAGTTAATAACAGGGCAATTAAGCGAATCTGGTTTCTCCATTGACTTTGCTTTTCAGAAAGTTGTAAAAGGGGATCACATCACCCTGGGACACTGCAACCGTCATAAATATGAGCCACTTGCCAGATGTCCGAATATTGCTCACATGACAGTGGGGATGTTGCAACATAAGTTTGAAAAACGGTCATTATCTTTCCAGTTCCAATGTAACTCTGAACAGTCTCTAAACAAATGGTTACAAATTGAGGACTACCTTTATCTGGATGGCTTGCTATGAATGTACGGTTCATTAGAAAAGATGAAAATAGCATTACAAACACTGTAAAACCGTTTAAAAAATCCCTAGTAACACTTGTGCCTGGAATACTGTGTATGAATCTGAGGAAAGTGTAGACTTGAAGGATCTGATGGCTTAAACAGCTTTCCTACAAGAAAAGAATAAGATGTTTGATACGATCACAAGTGTATAAATTTATGCATAGCAAAGATTAGGGGATATTTTTTTTTCCTCTTCCCAAGTGCTAGGACCAGTATCACCCAGTTAACTTGATTACTTGAAAATGTTGAACAAACAACAGAAAAAAAAAAAGATTCTGGAATTCATGACTGCAAGACACAGATATTGATCGGATGGTTTTCACAGGGAACTGGATAAATTCATGGAGGACATATCCACTCTACAGACTCTGTGTTACCTCCAGGTTGGGATCATCCTTCAATACAAGTTATTCTGTGAAACCAAATGCTGATCTAGAATTAATCTTGGCCTGATCCAGGAAGGCTTATACCAGGGGTCTTCAAACTTGTCCCTTTTATGACTTGTGGACTTCAACTCCCAACTTCTGGGAGTTGAAGTTCACAAGTCATAAAAGGGACAAGTTTGAAGACTCCTGGCTTATACTCCTGTAAGATTTGAACTATTGGAGGTGATGATTCTTAACCCTGGCTCTCTACCAACAAGAATTCTCAAAGGCCAGTGTTGAATTATTTTCTTGTGTACTTCACCATTTCTTTGATCATCCCTATTGATCATTTCTTACCAGTGAACCTGAAGATATAGCAAGATGATGGACTTTTAGTTTTTTTTTCTTTGGGTTTTTTCTTTTTAATCTGATGAAAACATTGGTTCATTTTCTGCAGACCTGGAACCAAAAAGGAAGGAAAAGTGTCTATGGATCTATATGAAATATCCCCATAATTCTATGCAGGAAGGGATTATGTAAAAAAAAAATATGAAACCAGGTATCCAGGTGCAAAACACTGATTGTATGTACTGTTACACAAGGTCTGCTTGCTGTAAATTCCTGAGGCTGTCCTTCATCTGGCTTGCAAGGGGACAGTGTTCATTGATTTTTAAAATGAAGGCACAGTTAAATTCTTTCTCCATGAAAATGCTGAATTATGTGCTTAAAAGCTAAGCATATGCTGATTTTGTAGAAGATGGCATTATGGATGCCTCAATGGATATATTTGCAAGATTGATACTGGCAGAACTCTATTTCCTTGAGCAGCTAAAAATGCCATGCTGATGTCTTAAGAATTTGATGATTTTTTTTGAGGGGGGCTAAATCATAACATTGGCCAAATGGATCCGTGAACTCTTAGCCTTCTGCTTTGAATAGTGTCATTTTGCAAATTGTTATTGTGTTACTGCTCACCCCCTTGTGATTTAATGCCATCATTTCCAAACCACGCATGAAAGGGTGCTTGTTTGCTGCAAAACAAAAACAAAAACAAAAAAACTTTATAATTTATAATCAATACAGAAATGAAGGAAAGCTTCTTGTGATCCCAGATTGTCCACCCATAGGGTGGCTAACCAGTGCATCTCCAGAATTCCCTCCTCTGCCCAAATCTCTTCAGAAGGAAAAAGATGATTGGAGGGACCCAGATGCATCAAAATGATCTTTTTTTAGAGGGGGTAATCTGTTGTAGCTTTATGATTCTGGACTAGTCGCCTCAATTAGGAAGAAGGCCTAGGAAATTGATTCAATCACAAGCTCCTCTGAGTGATATTTATTGTGGCGTCTCTTTTAGAAGTCCCAATTAATTGTTCTTTTAGAGCTGTGGTAAGCAAGGTTGTGATGCAAGTTGTGTGGGTCTGTGACTTTTCTGCATTCTCATTTGCAATCCACAAGAGAAGCTGGTGACTTGACATCTTTAGATGTTGCTTAAGAGCTGCAGCTAGAGTCCCCTGCAGGAAAAGTAGTAGAAACCAGCCATCCTTTACCTGCTGCTTTAATCCCGTTGGGACAGGCAGATAACTCAGTGAAAATAAGCATGGCAAATATTTATTTATTTATTTATTAAAATTTATAGACCGCCCTACTCCCGCAGGACTCCGGGCGGTTAACAATAAAAACACAGCATTACATAACAAAACAAACAATACAATAACATTCATCCAGGGGTCAGATTTTATAAACCCCAGGCCTGCCGGAAAAGCCAGGTCTTAAGCAGCTTGCGGAAAACCAACAGGGTGGGAGCGGTCCTAATCTCCTGGGGGAGCCGATTCCAAGATGTGGGCACCATCACAGAGAAAGTCCTCCCCCACAGCCCCGCCAAATGGCACTGCTTGGCCGACGGGACCTGAAGGAGGCCCAGCCTGTGGGATCTAACCGGATGAAGGGAACTATGAGGTAGTAGGCGGTCTCGCAAATAACCTGGCCCTGAGCCATATAGAGCTTTAAAGGTAATAACCAACACCTTGAATTGGACCCAGAGACCAATAGGCAACCAGTGCAGCTCACAGAGGATAGGTGTAATGTGGGTGTACCGAGGAGCACCCACTATCACTTGTGCGGCTGCATTCTGGACCAACTGTAGTCTCCGAATACTTTTCAAGGGTAGCCCCATGTAGAACGCGTTGCAGTAGTCCAGACGTGAGGTGACAAGGGCATGAGTGACTGTAAGGAGAGCCTCCCGGTCCAGGTAGGGTCGCAACTGGTGCAACAGACGAACTTGTGCAAAAGTCCTCCCAGCCACAGCCGCATAAATATCGCTTTTATTTCTAGGAATCCTAAACAATAACTAACTGTTATGTAGAGATACATCCAGAAACATATTTCAGGAATATAGCTCATTCCTCAGGTAATTTGATAATGGATTTTGCCCTCTTCTTCTGCATAAGACTCACATGTTGGCATAGAACCTCCAAGCCGTGGAGCTAGGAACCATGAGGCTGGATGAGACAAAGGCATTCCCCAAACTGGCACATGGCCAGGATATTCTGTAAAGAGCTCAGTAACTCCTCCCACAGACCTGAGAGAGCTGACTAGCTAAAACTACATTACTCATAAGCCATCTCTTAAGGAGACAGTGCTTAACTCAATAAATGCCAAACATTCTAACATACAGATCTACATGCTCTAGTCAGGGTTACATGATCCAGAACACCTGCAATTGGATAAGTAATCCCCTAGGTTCCTTTGGTCTTACCCAGCAGAGGTGTCTTGATAAAAGAGAATATTTCTAGCTCAGGACTGAACTGGTCCTTGCTCTGTCAGTGTTGGTGGGAGTGTTCATCCTAGATCAAGCCAAATCCAAAAACACTGGAGGATTCCTAAAGGCCTGGCACTCAGAAAAATCAGCCCATTAACAGACACATAAAGATAAACAACATCTACATATCTGTCAAAAGAGACATTCAAGAAGCCAAAACACCTCCTCACCGGCAATCTATACCCATATGAGCAGAGATGATTAATACTAGACCAACAATCAAGAAGTAAACTAAATCCCAATCAAGGAACTACTGATACAGACAAACAGCTAACAGTAAACAATAGTCTAATCAAGGAACTACCAAGAACATTCCTTCTAAGACTGACAGGGCAAGCTGCTAGTATAAAAAAATAAGAACTGCCTTCTAGCACTGATTATGTTACCTAGTTGGATAATGGAACATCTGCAAGAAGAAAACAATCAAACTCAGAGAGAACCGGTGTCTTTTTCCCCCCTAGGATCCCATGAAGTTATGGAATTCCTTATCTGGAGGGTTTTCTGGTTGATCCTCTTGTCAATTTTTCTCTTATGTGGCTGCAGGCAAAAGTGATCCCATTCTTTGAAGTGTTGCTGATCATAGCTTCTGGAGCAAAATCTTTAGTTTGCAGAAACTGAATTTTTTTATTATTTTATGCCAAGCTTCCTCCCATCTCAGCTCCCACCCAGCTCTCTGGGTCCTGCAGATTAAAATATAAATGTCCTGTACGTGTCCAGAGTGCAAACCTCTTTGCTGAATGAAGAAAAACCTACCAGCCAAAATCAAGAGGGAACTGTCAGCTTAAGAGGCTTAATGACATTATAACAGGAGTAGGGGAGCCTGTAAGTGGAGCAGGCTGTTTGCTTAGATCTAGACTGAAGAGCTTAAGAAGCTTATAAAGCTGGAAGCCTATCAGCTTCAACTTATGAGTTTGCCACAGTTCCTTTTCAAAGCAGGTCATGTATTGGTAGACTTATGGAGCTGCATGGGAAGGCTTTTCCATCTCTTCGTGCTTCTATCAGGGACTGAATCTGCATATATCTGTCTTTGTTCTTAATGAATGCATGGTATTGCCCCAAAGATTATTTTCCAAAAGGCAACTGGACTTCTTTGAAACACCTTTGGGACAGCCAACCATGACCTGGATGACTGAGAATCTCCATAGACCAGGGGTCTTCAAACTTGGCCCTTTTATGACTTGTGGACATCAACTCCTAGAATTCCTCAGCATTGCTGGGAGTTGATGTCCACAAGTCATAAAAGGGCCAAGTTTGAAGACCCCTGCCATAGACAGGGGTCTTCAATGGCATTGAAGAATGCATGGCATTCTTCTTCCATGTTGCTCAGGGTAGACATTTGATTCCCAACTTGGCTGCAAGATGGAAGTGGACTAGTCACACTTCTCTAAAATACTTCTCTGGTTTTGGATCTATCACTGTCCCTCAAGGAAAATATGGAATGCGGAGAGCTTCCAGTAGATTTTTTTCTCCTTGACTGAGAAAATATCACAATGCCAAAGCTTTGAATGGGGCAGTTGAATTCCTTCACCCTACCTCCCAAGCAGATTCCTTGGCATCTCCCATTTCTCCTGATTTTATATTTATTTAGCTTCATGTTTCTGTTAAAACTTAACTCTTTCTTGCTGTTTCTGAGCATTATCCATTTGCTGGTGTGTGAAATTGGAATTTTGTTGTGTTTGAGAATAGAAAATATTTAAGTTTGGCATTTAGAACATGTTCTTTGCTTCCTTGTGTATTCTTGTATTATCTTTGAATTGTGCTTTCTGTCTCAGACCTGATTTCTGCCTTAATCTCTGGTTGTTGGAAAAAATACCTCCCTTTTAGCTTAATGAATTCATTTTCTGGCAGCTGATGTTTTTTATCAGCTTATGACCGGTTGGTCAGCCATTTTGTGAGATCATCCATGGCATTCGCAAATTCCAGATCTGCTCCCTGGCAGTTGAGGATCTCAGCTATGTCCACAAACTCTACTAATTTATTTGGAAAAAAACATAGCTTCAACACCAGTTTCTTTGCTGATGTCTCCATTTGCAAAATAATAAGAAGAGATAAATACCAAATTTCTTTGTTAAATGGCAAATGGCAACAATAAACAGCATGTGATTCAGCAACATACTAGATGTTTTGAATTGGAACTGTCAGAATTATCAGCTACATTGGATAAATCTGAAGGAAACCTCTTTGGAGAAAGCTGTGTTAGGATTCCCCCCCCCCCATAATATTTTTCAGAATGTCTAATTAATTTGGGGGTAAAAATGCATCAAGTCAGCATTTTTCCCTTGACTGTTTACATCTTCTCTTGCACTTTTCATTTCTTAGAATAAAAATAAATGCTCCATTTCCCCATGACTGGAGGGATTGCCTTGTGTGTGTATGTGTGTGTGTATTTATACTCGTACAACATTTTGAATAAACACATCCTCAATTCATTGGTTGGGCTCATTGTTTACAAAATCAAGATGCCTTGATGTCCTTGAAAAAGTCATTTGGTGGGTGTAGGCTTTGTTTTGCTTTGCTATGCTGAAAGGTGGAAAGTTTAATGGGACGATTAGCAAATATGTCATTCATTTCTGTACACAGAAGATCTGATCAGACTTGCTGGGAAGCAGTGAACCTGGATAAAAGCTGTGAAAAGACTAGAGTAGCTGGAATGGGGGAAGAATTCACATCAGTTGCTCTAGGTTTGCTACCTATGGTGATTGGAATTGAGTCCAATAATTTATTTGCAAATTTACCATAATAGACAGGTTTCCAGAAGAAGAAATGGTTAGTTTCCTCTGAAGATAGTTTTTTTAAAAAAAAAAAATAAAATAACTAGGGCGTTGTTGTTAGTTGCGAAGTCGTGTGCGACTCATTGTGACCCCATGGACAATATTCCTCCAGGTCTTCCTGTCCTCTACCATCTTCTGGAATCCATTTAAGCTCACACCTTCTGCTTCAGTGACTCCATCCAGCCACCTCATTCTCTGTCGTCCCCTTCTTCTATTGCCCTCAATCTTTCCCAGCATTAGGCTCTTCTCCAGTGAGTCCTTCCTTCTCATTTATATTTGTAAATAAAACTTTGCTCAGTTTTTTAAGATTGAGTGGGAATTGTGATAGGGAAGAATTTGTATTATAAGAATGGAAAGGATAGCTTACCCTGACTATGATACCTTACAACTTTTTTATTTATATCTTTCCTTTGTTATTTACAAGTCAAAGTGGAGAACGTATCTAATATTCCTTTCTCCTCCTATTTTCCTCACAACAACCCTGGGAGGCTGGAGTGAGGCTGGGCTGACAGACAGTGGCTGGCCCAAAGTCATCCAGCTGGTTTCCATGCCTAAAGTGAGACTAGACCGCACCATCTCTTGGTGGTTGAATGTCCAAAGTCACCCAGCCACTTTCAAGCCTAAGGGGGACTAGAACTCAATGTCTCCTTGTGAAGCTGTAGTCCCAACACAGGTGGGAGCATCAGATTATGAATCTAATGAGCCTGTAAGACCTTCAAATCACCAAACCTAGGTTAAGTATGGTAGCTAATCCTTTGCTCATGGCAGGCTCCTAAAGAGAGATTCACAGAGATCTGCTTGACCATCTTATTTCGTTTGCAGAAAGTATTATATACGTCAAGGTCATGAATTTCTACAAGTGGTCCTCAATTTACAACCATTTGTTTAGTGACTGTTCAAGTTACAATAGTATGAAAAACGTGACTTACAACCAGTTCTGACGTGACCATTGCAGCATCCTCATGGTCATATGATCAAAATGCAGGCCCTTGGTAACTGGCATGTATTTATGATGTTTTCAGCATTCCAGAGTTATACGATTGCCATTTGCAATCTTCCCAGCTGGCTTCTGACAAGTTAAATCAATAAAACTCTTTTAAATCCAACTCAGCTGTTGGAGACAACACAAGTGCCTTCAACCTGTTTGACTTCTCCATCTGGTTGATTGCCTTGGCATTTCCTGGTGCTTTGCCACCTAAGGACGAAGAATCTTCAACCCTGGGCTTCTTTTTCATGGTCAGCTAAATTTCACCACTTCTTGCAGATGGGAAGACTCAGTTGGTCAACTGAGGTCAACAAGGTCAACTAGGTGCTGCTGCCAAATTATCCAAGGTTACGTACACACAAACGCCTATTTAAGGATCAAGAACATCTGGTTGGAAAAGAAAGTTCTAGTTGAAGGAATGGAGAGTGAAAAACAAGGGACCAAGTTTGGATACAGGAGTGGGAAGTCTTGTCTCTGTGTTCAGCAATTCTCCAGAAACTCTTAATTTAAAGTCAGCTTACTATTTGAGGGTGTGGGTGGAATCTAATGTCATATCATGTTTCTTCTTCTTTTTCTTAGAAAAAGGACAAAACTTTTATGTTTTTTGGGTAAGATTGCTGAAGAAGTCTTGCCACGTTGTGTATCATGTTGCTGCACTTTACCCCAAAACACAAATCTTCCATTAAAAAAAAGAGCATCTAATTTTAACTTGGGAGCAGAGGAAATATCTTTTCAATCAGGGCGTGTAGTAAATTGAATGCCTCTTGTAAGCAGGTCTTATTGTGTTATATTTTCATCAGAGCTGCTGGGAATAAGTTGGAGGGAAATGACAAAGTGAATTGGACAAGAAAGTGGCGGAGTTTGTTGATGAATAATTCAAGGCCGCTAGGCAACAAACACTGATATTTTCTGAAAGGAGAACCACTGTCCTTGGGTTAGAAACAGATGATGATATTATTTTTGAGCACTGAATCAGATTCCCAAATGTTTGTAATTCCTGTGAATGGCTGATCTTAGAGCACAACCAACCTGGACTGAAGGTGCCATAATTCAAGCTGTTAGGATAATATCACTAAATATAATATTTCGAGAGATGTTGTAGAGAGCCAGCTTGGTGTATTGGTGTGGTAACTGTCTAGAAAGCAGGAAACTATGAGTTTGAGTCCCAACTTAGTCACGAAAGCCAACTGGGTGACTTTGGGCTACTCATTCCACAGGGTTGTTGTTGTAGGAAAAATAGGAGGAGGAAGAAGTATTGTGTGTGTTTGCCACTTTGAGTTATTTGTAAAAATAATAAAAACAGGATATAAATAAATAAGTAAATAAATCCTGGTCTGTCTGTCTGGCCATCCATTTATCTATTTCTGTCAATCTATATATATCTGAACATCTGTCTGACTGTGCAATAAAAATAATAGTGGTCCAAAGCTTAACAGGTTGGGGCATTTTATTTTACAGTAGTTTTTACTGTTTTACTGATTTTTAATAGTTTTCATTGTTTTCCAATTTTAGAACTGTAGGCCACCCTGGTCATTTGGTTGAGTTGGGCAGCTTTAGAAATTGAATAAATGAAAAAATAAATACCAGCCGAGTAGATTGGATTAGATTAGATAACCTTTATTGTCATTTTTTCCTGTGGGCACAATGGCACACATTAAAAATGAAAATTACTTTCTTGCTCTCAAAGTGTGCACATACATAACACATTTTTTAAAAAATAATATATAACATATGTATAGACCTACGCCCTTACATATAAGTAACATATAAGTAGAGACAGTGCTCAACTTATGACCATAATGGAGCCTTCCCATTGCGGTCATATATTGTCATGGTCCCACAGTTGTAGCTTGTCATTGGGTCAGTACCACATGACTGACTCAATTTTACACCCTCTTGGGGAGAGATTATTAAGTGAGCGTTATGATTGGCGACAGAAATTTGGAATCAGGTTGTAAATAACTTGGGGGGGGGGGAAGACTGTGGTAACCTGAATAGTCACTAAGCAATAGGTCATAAGTCAAAGACCACTTGTATTATTTATTATTTATTTGAATATATTTGTATCCTATTATTATTATTATTATTATTATTAGTTGGAAGGGACTTTGGAGGTTATTTAGTCCAACCCCCTGCTCAGGCAGGAAACTCTATACCATTTCGGACAAATGGCTGTCCAGTCTCTTCTTAAAAACTTCCAGTGTTGGAACATTCACCTCTTCTGGAGGCAGGTTGTTCCACTGATTAATTGTTCTAACTGTCAGGAAGTTTCTCCTTAGTTCTAGGTTGCTTCTCTCCTTGATTACTTTCCATCCGTTGCTTCTTGTCCTGCCTTCAGGCGCTTTGGAAAATAGCTTGACTCCCTCTTCTTTGTGGCAGCCCCTGAGATATTGGAACACTACTATCATGTCACCCCACGTCCTTCTCTTCAAATTATTTTTTACAAATAACTCAAACATATCCAACACACTTCTGTCCTCCTATTTTTTTTCACAACAACAGTCCTGTGAGGTAAATTGGGCTCAGAGAGAGGCTCAAAGTTACTCAACTGGTTTTCATGGCTAACGGGGACTTAAACTCACAATCTTCTGGTGATTGGCCCCAAATCACTCAATTGGCTTTCATGCCTGGGGTGGGATTAGAACTCACACTCTCCCGTTGATTGGCCCAAAGTCACCCGGCTGGCTTTCATGGCTAAGGCAGGACTAGAATTCACATCTCTTAGTTTCTAGTCCCTTCACTACTAGAACAAACTGGCTCTTTGTATGCTGCCTAGTCTTCTGATTCTAGGCAGCATGTTCTTCTTTTCAGGAAATTTGTTTCTTAAACATTATGTAGGCCAGAGGTGGGGAACCATGGCCCCTTCATGACTTGTGGACTTCAACTCCCAGAATTCCTAAGTTGGCATGAGTGGCTGAGGAATTCTGGGAGTTGAAGTCCACAATTCATAAAAGGACCATAGTTTCCTATTCTTGATCTAGGCAAATATTACAGTTGTTGTATGTTTCTGATATTCAAATAAGTGGAAAACTGCAGTGTCAGTTTTCTACAGATGGGGTTCTAATCCTGTTCTGGGAATTATTGCTTACCATCTCCACAAAGCATGGGGATAACAATCTTGGTTTAATTTCCATTTACAAGTTGGATTGAGGATAAAAGTCACTAGGCTTCACCCTTAAAATAGCAATGGCATTGGAGTCCCAACAAATTTGCAATAAAACAAGTAGGAAAGGGCTGCAGAACAATATTTCTTCAAACAGAGGAATTTTGCTGGATATTGTTAATTATGAATTGCTCTTCATACTGCTTCCTAGACAATGGGTTCACTGGTTTCAAGCTAATTTTGCATTTCATTTTGAAGATGCCTGTTCATTAATTTATGGTAGCATGAAGCCCCTCCCACTCTTGCATCCTTGTTCAATCCATTGCTGAGAACTATCCTAATGATATGGGTGAAACCCACAACAGATATCACCTAAATCTCTGCTCTTTGCACATTCATGTTTTCTTTGGCCACCTGTCAGCCTTTGCTCCATTATCTGTTAAATGCCCAATTAATGTAAGGACTTTATTTTATTCATTGTATTAATAACCTCATTGGCCTACCAAGCGTCCTGTGCTTCTGGAAGCATTATCATAGAGAAATAGAGAGCATGTGTATGTGGGGTTTTTTTGGGGGGAGGAGTCATTTCATGCTATTTCTGGGAATATGGAGAATATTGATAATGTGTAGGAGTCTAAAAATAGAGACTTGCATATGAGCAACCTCTTCTACGCAGCTTATTCACGCTTCCCACAACACATTTGACAGCTGTCAGAGGAAAGTGTCTTCAAGGGTGAACATAGGTTGAATGTTCTGTTAGCAAGAAGCAGGCGTGTGCAAGGGAACTATGGCTACTTGCAATTAGCTGGGGCTATCATCTCCTCCACTCACATCCATTTACAGATCTAGTCTGTACATCTGGAGAGGATTTTCTTTTATTTTAACAGAATAACACAGTTGGAAGGGACCTTGGAGGTCTTCTAGTCCAACCCCCTGCTCATGCAGGAGATCCTGGCCCAGGGGTCCAGTCTTTTCTTAAAAACTGGCTCAGGAATTCTGGGAGTTGAAGTCCACGAGTCATAAAAGAGCCAAGGCTGCCTATCCCTGCCCTGGCCTATATCATTTCAGACAAATAATTGTCCAGTCTCTTCTTAAAAACTTCCAGTGTTGGAGCACCCACAACTTCTGGAAGCAGGTTGTTCCACTGATAAATTGTTCTAACTGACAGGAAATTTCTCTTTAGTTCTAGATTGCTTCTCTCCTTGGTTAGTTTCCATCCGTTGCTTCTTGTTCTGCCTTCAGATGCTTTGGGGAATAGGCTGACCCCATCTTTCTAGATACTGGAACACTGCTGTCATGTCACCTCAATCCTTCTTTTTATTAACTAGAGATACCAAATTCCAGCAACTGTTCTTTATATCTTTTATCCTCCAGCCCCATAATCATCTTTGTTGCTCTTCTCTGCACTCATTCTAAAATCTCGACATCTTTTTTATATTTTGCCAATCTAATATTTATTTTTATTTTTGCATCATGGGATGCAAAAGAGGAATAGGACATATTCATTGTAAAATAGGGTCATTCTAGGTGCATTTTTTTTAGCGTCCCCCAGTCTGGAACACCAGCCTTTTGAGCTTTCTAAAAACTCCAGATGTTGAAACTGGTAGGCCTGGCTGGAAAACGGCTAGTTTAAAGAGGGTCGTTAGCCTTTCCTCCTTATTTTTATTGTCTTGCAGATGTGGAGTGCCTTTGGATATTTCATTTTTGCAACACATGTCAAAAACGCAATATTGTTTTGAGGGTTTGGCAGCTGTTGAAAGGTTTGCATCTCTTTCAAAAGCCTCTGGAAAACCACTGCAACATTCCCTGCGGTCACTGATCAAAATTTCAACATTTGGCAACTGGTATGTATTTACAATGGTTGAAAAATCTCGGGGTCGTGTGAGGTGCCGTTTCCAACTTTTCCAGCTGGCTTCTAACAATGGAGAAAACTGGATTTGCTTAACAGTTGCAGTGATTCGCTTAACAACTGCAGGGATTCACTTAACAACCATAGCAGGAAAGATGATGAAATTGAGTGCAACTCACATAACACCTTGCTTAGCAATAGAAATTCTGGTCCCAGTTGTGTTCATAAGTCAAGAAAGATCCCTGTAAAGATGTGCTGGGGGAGTTGTAGTTGTACAGGTAGTCCCCAACACAGAACCACAACTGAGCCCAAAATTTCTGTTGTTAAGCAAGGCATTTCTTAAGTGAGTTTTGCACCATTTTACGACCTTTCTTGCCTCAATTGTTAAGTAAATCACTGCAGTTGACAAGTTAGTGACACGGTCGTTAATTGAATCTGGCTTCCCCATTGACCTTGCTTGTCAGGAGGTTGTAAAAGGGGATCATGTGACCCCGGGACACTGAGACTGTCATAAATATGAGCCAGTTGCCAAGTGTCTGAATTTTGATTACGTGATCCTGGGGATGCTGCAAGGTCGTAACTGTGAAAAATAGTCATTTTTCAGTGCTGTAATAACTTTGAACAGTCACTAAATGAACTGTTGTAAGTTGAGGACTACCTGTACATACATTTAGAGGGCTAGGGAAAAGCCTTGCATAACTGGGATAATAGCTTCTTTCCTGCTCTTGGCTAAAAGGATAAATCTTAAATTAGATTGGGAGTTTTCCTATAGGCTGTTGGATTCTATAAGCTAAATTCCCAAGCTGTAAGTATCTTCCGGTTGCTAGGCAATAGCAGCATCCGATTCTGAGAATCTGTTGGTTGAATAGATGGATACCACCTGGTTACTGCTGAAGGATCCATCATCTCCCAATCTACATAATCAGGCCAACAAAAGAGATGAGTACTTATTCTCAGAAAGAGTCTTTATTTGGCTGCTGGCTTCCAGGAGATTACACGTGTATCATGGCTGGTAAAATGTAAGGGAATAATAGTTCCTTGCTTAAAATCTGGAAAAGCAAAAGAGATGTTAGTGCTCCTTGCACAGACCCAGCTGTCTGCTTTAAGGCAGGATCACATGTCTGGATGCCTTCCAGATGGTAGGACCAATTCCAAGTATGCCTCAGGAAAGAGATTAGGATGGCACAGAACCCCCCCCCCCTTCATCTGAGGACCAAAGGCCCTCTTTAATCTACATTGAGATGTACTGCTCTAAACTATTCCTATCTCAGCTGCTCAAAATGCTAGCTCAGCAGTTTTGTGTCCAGAGAAAGCAGAGCAGTGTTTTCAAGGAAAAATTGAGATGCTTTTAGCTGTAGGAAAGATGGATAGTTATAAAAAAAGGCTGGAAGGAAATGTTGTGATATTAGCTCAACCTCCTTTTGTCAAGTGTGGACGAATAGCTCAAGTCTTTGAGCCAGGAATGCAACTCCCCCCCCCCCAATACTGTACCACCCCCAATCTGATTATTTCCTTCCTTCTTCTGAGTCCTCTGGAGAAGACAATATGTACAGTTCAGGATTGAACTGTGAGATCCTTCATGCTCTCTGAACGTGGCTATTTTCTTGCAGACGTTTTATTACCCAACTAGGTAACATCACCAGTGCAGCCAATTGGGCAATGAAACATATACAAGCAAACAACCAGACTTAGAGAGCACCAAGGACTCCCCACTCCTCTGTATTAGATTCTAGAATATTATTGTGGCTTTGCTTGGACTTTGGTTCTTCCGAATATTGCTGACCTGGGGAACTTTTGTTGAAGCAAGTCCCCCTTAAGTCGGAATGGGACAACTTAGTGCAGCCACTTTGTGCAGCCTCTTGCCATGGCCAAACTCCTCACAGGACAACTTGCCATGGACAACTCACTGTGGGACAATTCAACAATGCAATTTAAGTCTTTAAAATAATTTCATTGTTTTTTTTTTAAATTCTCATTCACATTTCATTCTATCCTTCCTTTTGCATCCTTTCTTTAATGATTCTATTCCGCTATTTCCTTGAAACTAGTGTAACTCTTATCCTTAAGTGTTGCGTTCTTGTACTGCTCTGTTTTGCCCCTCCTTCCCCTTCCCACTTTTTAACTCCTGTTTCTTCGCAAGATTGCTGCTTCCTGAAGCACAGGGACCACCTCAAGCTCTCCTGGAAATCCCAGGTATATGTGAATCCTAAAGAACTGTGATATAATAGTAGTAGTAGTAGTAGTAGTAGTAGTAGTAGTAGTAGTAGTAGTAGTAGCAGTAGTAGTAGTAATAATGATGATTATGATAATGATGATGTTGATGTTGGAAGGTCATCTAGACTAATCCCCTGCTCAGGCAAGAAAGCCTATATTATCTCAGAGAAATGGCTGTCCAATCTCTTCTTAAAAACCTCCAGTGTTGGAGCATTCACTGCTTCAGGAGGCAGGTTGTTCCACTGGTTAATTGTTCTAGCTGTCAGGAAGTTTCTCCTTAGTTCTAGGTTGCTTCTCTCCTTGATTAGTTTCCATCCGTTGCTTCTTGTCCTGCCTTCAGGCACCTTGGAAAATAGCTTGACTCCCTCTTCTTTGGGGCAGCCCCTCAAATACTGGAGCATTGTTATCATGTCCCCCCTCGTCCTTCTCTTCATTAAACAATTGATTCATTAAACTGATTGAGATCAGTTGCTCCAGGCACAACTCTTACATTCTGCACCACAACTTCCCACTTCTTTTCCCAGAATGCCTTGTGCAGGTCTGGTAGAAAAGCACAAAGATGCTTGGGAGGACTGAACAATAAGAGATGGTTTTAGTTGCAGCTTTGCATGTTTGTTTAGGTTGTTTGGCCTCCTGAGTGTAGTGATTTTCAGAGGTTTTCCAGTGGCTTTTGTAACATCTTTCTACAAATATTGGCAAACCTCTGCTACTGTGTACAAGTAGAATTGAAACTTGTTTTCTTCAAAGGATTACTGGGCTGTGTGCTTGAGTTATTTATTGACAGTGACGTGGGACCTAATGGCTTTTTAAACCCAATTTGTGCATTGCTGAAATTTCCCCTGAAAGGAAGTTCTGATTAAATTTATTGGTAGATGACACTCAAACTCTCAGCACAGCTCTTGACTGCATTGGGAGTTTCTGCATCAAAGGAAACCAGATGTTTCTATAGGGGGACATTTGTGTAAAGAAAAGTAAGATGGTGATCTTGACTATGTGATGATGGTAATGATGGACAACTTGATTTGAAAAATTCACGCAGGCCATATGCAGTTGGTCATGCTATGCTTGTCAGCCTTATAAGGTAGGCCAAACAACCCAAAAATATTAGGCCTAACTTTATTTTAAAGTTACACTAACAGTCTTTCAAGTATGAAAGTGGAACTCCTTCACCATTTTAGTCCAGAAAACTAGGGAGGTCCTTAGATGTGAGATGTTTGCCATGCCCCCATTCCTTCTACGGGTCTTCTTCCTGGCTCCTAAGATCATACCATATCCCATGGCAATGTTAAATTAGGTAATATAAAGTATTTTTTTCCCAACCTGGCACTCTCTGGATGTGTGGGCCTTCAGTTCCTACATTCATAATATCATTTAAGGCCACCACAATCTGGTTGACTCTGGGTGTTGTACATGAGCAAAGCAATATTCATGAATGAAGGCAAATATATGTGTCCCAGGAGAATGTTGCATGATCCAGTCTGGGCTGGTCACCAGGACCAAAGGTTTAGTCTTCTGAGCTTTGGGACTCATGCTGGAACCCATCTCCAGGAAACTTCTCTAAGTTCTCTTAGAGAGAAATTCTCTAAGCTCGGAAGACTAAACCTCTGGTCCTGATGACTGACCCAGATTAGATGAAAGCCATACTGATTATTTCACAATTAGAAATAATCAAAAGGCGGACAAATAGTAGCAATAGCACTTAGACTTATATTCTGCTTCACAGTGCTTTACAGCAGAGTTTCCCAACCTTTCCAGCTTTTGAAGGGTGGCATTTGAAGGGTTAAGCCAGAATTCTGCTTGTTTTAAACAGGACCAGAATGAAATCCTCTTGTCAAACTGCCTACCAATATCCAACCCTCTAAGCCCGTGGTAGCGAACACACAGATCCGTCTCTGGTGGCACGCGAGCCATTGCTGGGCCGAGCTGTTTCCTCCTCTCCATGCATGTGCAGCTCTCTGCACATGCGCAGTCTGGGAATAGGTGAGAGGCTATAAAAGGAGCAACTTTCGGCAGAAGCAACAAGTCGGAGCAAACAGCGAGCGAGCGAGCATGAGCTGACAGCTCAGTGGCCATGCCCACTCAGTGGCCACGCCTACCTGGCACCCAATGATGCATAAGTGGGTTTTGGGTTGCAGTTTGGGCACTCGGTCTCTAAAAGTTTCGCCACCACTGCTCTAAGCTAATTAACAGATGTGTCAGCTTTTGGTCTTTTCAGTACCGTTATTAATGAGTTTTATCATCAAGAAGTTGTAATCCTTTAGAATTTTCTGTGATAGATAGGATCTTAACTCTACCTCCATTAATTTCATTTCTTCTTTGCTTGTAGTGCCAACCACAAAAATATTGGCTACCGGTGGGGCTTCCCATAATAAGGCAATCTTACAAGTAAGTGTGGCTTTTTGCATTTGAAACCAGCGACCAATGTCCCATTTTAGCCAGCTGGTGAGCTCTTGAGTCAAAAATCAAAACCAGGCAATCAAGGTCTTGAGTAGGCAGAGCCTTAGGGGGAATTAGCCAGCAATGAAATTTGCGTAGGAGATGTTTACATGATCATTTGTAGGGAAGGACATTCAGGATTTACTGACCTGGTCATCTGTGCATCTCCTAGGTAAACTCTAATTGGTCTGGAAAACTGCCATGGAAACTTCTAGTCAAAGTAGATCCTGTTGAAACAATAGATTGAGCCCAATCTGCTGTTCAACACCTTTCATGGGCAAGTATTAGAGAGTAAATGGATTAGGCAGAATGTAAAAACTCTTCTCCAATACCTGAGGGGCTATCACAGGGAAGAGGGATTGACTTATTCTGTAGGGCACTGGAAAGCAAAGCAAGAAGGACAGGGTGGAAGCTTCTAGGGATCCAACCTAGAAGTGAGAAATTAATTTAATTTCTTCTTTGCCTATAGTGCCAAATTTTCTGACAGAACAGTTAATTAGTGGAACAGTTGCCTCCCTGAGTTGTGAATGCTCTGTCACTGGAGGTTTTCAAGAATAGACCAGACAGCCATTTGATTGGAACAGTATAAGCCAAAATAATAATAATAATAATAATAATAATAATAATAATAATAATAATAATAATAATATGATAGACTTTATCTACCAAGGCAAATAGGTGGGCGTGGAATGCTACAAGTACATCAGATGGTTGAAGAAGAAAAAATGGCTTTGGAAGAATATCTGAAGAACAATGATGAAGATGCACTGAAATTAGTATATCAGGAAGGCTTACTGACTACTGGAGAGACCAAACTGGCCTACAAGAAAGACCAAATGAAGAACAGAATAGAGGCATGGGAAGACAAAGCACTACATGGCCAATACATGAAAAAAATAGCTGGGAAAGCAGATAATAATAAAACCTGGCAATGGCTAAGAGCAGGAAAATTGAAGAAAGAGACCGAGGGACTAATTCTGGCTGCACAAGACCAAGCCTTAAGGACAAATGCATACAAAGTCAAAATTGAGAAGACAGCAACAGACAGTAAGTGCCGCCTATGCAAAGAAGCTGAAGAAACAGTGGACCACTTGGTAAGCTGTTGCAAGAAGATTGCACAGACTGATTACAAGCAGCGGCATGACAAAGTAGCAACAATGGTGCATTGGAAGATCTGCAAAAAATATCATTTGCCTGTAAGCAAAAACTGGTGGGATCATAAAATAGAGAAAGTCATAGAAAATGATAAAATTAAACTGCTCTGGGACTTCAGAATTCAAACAGACAAGCACCTGCAACATAACACCCCAGACTTAACAATTGTCGATAAGAAAGACAAAAAAGTCTGGATAGTGGATGTGGCAGTGCCTGGAGATAGCAGAATAGAAGAGAAAGAACTGGAGAAGATAACAAAATACAAAGACCTACAAATAGAAATAGAAAGACTGTGGCAAAAGCAAGCAAGGGTAGTACCAATAGTCATAGGCTCCTTGGGTGCAATCCCAAAACAACTGGAGCGCCACTTGAACACCATTGGCATTGACAAATTCGCTATTAGTCAATTGCAAAAGGCAGCCTTATTAGGAACTGCTTCCATCCTGCGACGATATCTGTAATACCATCAAACATCCACATCTGCCTATCCCAGGTCCTGGGTAAGGACTCGATAGGTAGACAAAATGCCAAATCCAGTCTGAACATCTGGCTGACTGTGCGATGATCGATAGTAATAATAATAATAACAACAACAACAACAATAGCCAAGATATTGTAATGGAGTTTGGCTTGGACAAATGTGCCACACTTACTATCAAACAAGGAAAAATAATGAAAACTGAAGGAATCGAGATGCCCCACGAAAATAACATTAAGAGTCTGGATGAGGAAGAGTACTACAAATACTTGGGTATCCTTCAAGCTGACAACATCAAGCACACTGAAGTCAAGAAAAAGATTAGAGGTGAATACATCAAGAGAGTGAAGAAGATCTTAAAATCCAAACTCAATGGAGGAAATACCATAAAGGCAATCAACACCTGGGCAATCCCAGTCATTAGGTACACAGCTGGAATAGTGGACTGGACTCAAGCAGAACTAAAAGCAATGGATAGGCAGACCAGAAAAATAATGACAATGAATCATGCCCTTCATCCACGCAGTGACATTGATAGACTTTATCTACCAAGGCAAATAGGTGGGCGTGGAATGCTACAAGTACATCAGATGGTTGAAGAAGAAAAAATGGCTTTGGAAGAATATCTGAAGAACAATGATGAAGATGCACTGAAATTAGTATATCAGGAAGGCTTACTAACTACTGGAGAGACCAACTGGCCTACAAGAAAGACCAAATGAAGAACAGAATAGAGGCATGGGAAGACAAAGCACTACATGGCCAATACATGAAAAAAATAGCTGGGAAAGCAGATAATAATAAAACCTGGCAATGGCTAAGAGCAGGAAAATTGAAGAAAGAGACCGGGGGACTAATTCTGGCTGCACAAGACCAAGCCTTAAGGACAAATGCATACAAAGTCAAAATTGAGAAGACAGCAACAGACAGTAAGTGCCGCCTATGCAAAGAAGCTGAAGAAACAGTGGACCACTTGGTAAGCTGTTGCAAGAAGATTGTACAGACTGACTACAAGCAGCAGCATGACAAAGTAGCAACAATGGTGCATTGGAAGATATGCAAAAAATATCATTTGCCTGTAAGCAAAAACTGGTGGGATCATAAAATAGAGAAAGTCATAGAAAATGATAAAATTAAACTGCTTTGGGACTTCAGAATTCAAACAGACAAGCACCTGCAACATAACACCCCGGACGTAACAATTGTCGATAAGAAAGACAAAAAAGTCTGGATAGTGGACGTGGCAGTGCCTGGAGATAGCAGAATAGAAGAGAAAGAACTGGAGAAGATAACAAAATACAAAGACCTACAAATAGAAATAGAAAGACTGTGGCAAAAGCAAGCAAGGGTAGTACCAATAGTCGTAGGCTCCTTGGGTGCAATCCCAAAACAACTGGAGCACCACTTGAACACCATTGGCATTGACAAATTTGCTATTAGTCAATTGCAAAAGGCGGCCTTATTAGGAACTGCTTCCATCCTGCGACGATACCTGTAATACCATCAAACATCCACATCTGCCTATCCCAGGTTCTGGGTAAGGACTCGATAGGTAGACAAAATGCCAAATCCAGTCTGAACATCTGGCTGACTGTGCGATGATCCATAATAATAATGAAGTAATAAAGTTGGAAGGGACCTTGGAGTCATCTAGTCCAACCCCCTGCTCAGGCAGGAAACCCTATACCATTTCGGACAAATGGCTGTCCAGTCCCTTCTTAAAAACTTCCAGTGTTGGAGCATTCACCGCTTCTGGAGGCAAGTCATTCCACTGATTAATTGTTCTCACTGTCAGGAAGTTTCTCCTTAGTTCTAGGTTGCTTCTCTCCTTGATTAGTTTCCACCCGTTGCTTCTTGTCCTGCCTTCAGGTGCTTTGGAGAATAGATTGACTCCCTCTTCTTTGTGGCAGCCCCTGAGATATTGGAATACTGCTATCATGTCCCCCCTCGTCCTTCTCTTCGTTAAACTAGACATGCCCAATTCCAGCAACCGTTCCTTATAAGAAGGGGATTGGACTAGAAGACCTCTGAGGCCCCACCCATCCCTATCATTCTATGGTTGTGCAGTCATTCAGAGTTGATCTCTGATTTTGGGATTTTAGAATCTGCGAGAGTGCAAATATGATATATTATTTGCAACACTTTGACTGTATGTAAACTGGCCTTTCTTTACAACTTAAGAAGGGACTTGAAAGCAGATCGTTAAAATAGGACCCTTCCTAAGCCGTTTCCCTCAGTCCTGTTTCCTGTTCTTGGTGTTGATGAAGTCCAGTTCATCCCCATTTGGAAAGAGGCCTTTGGCTTCACGTCATCAGCTGACGCATCAATGGATTGTGACATGACACCAAGAAGAAAAAAATCGTGTCACTCTGTAGCCGGAAAGCCACAGAAATTCACATCTCTGGGTTTCTAGAAAAGGCAAATCAAAAGCAGATGCTTTTCAAAGTCAGCAACTGGGAACAGTCAATAAGCCACAACTTTATTAGAACCTTTTGCTATTGTCTGGGTATTACTACCATTGTGTATAACAGTTGTACTCACTTGTAACTTTCTAAGGTTCTGTAACATTAGCCTCTTTGTATCCAAGTTAACAACAACAACAACAAAATACAGGTAATCCTCAACTCACAACCACAACTGGGACCAGAATTTCTTTTGCTAAGCAAGATGGTTGTTAAGTGAGTCATGCCTGATTTTGGAACTTTTTTGCCACGGTTGTTAAGTGAATCATTGTAGTTGTTAAGTGAATCACATGGTTATTAAATGAATCTGGCTTTTCCTTTTGAATTGCTTATCAGATGCTGGCTGGGAAGGTCCCAAATGGCCCAAATGACCCTAGGACTCAGCAATTGTTGTAAATATATACAGGTTGCCAATCCTGAATAATAGAATAGAATAGAATAGAATAGAATAGAATAGAATAGAATAGAATAGAATAGAATAGAATAGAATAGCAGTTGGAAGGGACCTTGGAAGTCATCTAGTCCAACCCCCTGCTCAGGCAGAAAACTTTATACCATTTCAGACAAATGGCTGTCCAGTCTCTTCTTAAAAACTTCCAGTGTTGGAGCATTCACAGCTTCTGGAGGCAGGTTGTTCCATTAATCAATTGTTCTAACTACCAGGAAATTTCTCAGTTCCAGGTTGCTTCTCTCCTTTATTAGTTTCCATCTGTTGCTTCTTGTCCTGCCTCCAGGTGCTTTGGAGAATAGCTTGACTCCGTCTTCTTTGTGGCAACATCTCCCTCTGAGATATTGGAACGCTGCCATCACGTCACCCATAGTTTTTCTTTTCATTAAACTAAACATACCCAATTCCAGCAACCGCTCTTTATATGTTCCATTGAGGACCACTCACTAAGTACGGCCGGTCAGCCAGCTACGGATCCATCTGGTGGTGATGCTGTCTAACCCACATTTTTCTATCTTATCAAGTAGTAGGTTGTGGTTTATCTACTATTTGATTTTAATCATATGACCGTGGGGATGCTGCAGTGGTCATAAGCGTGAAGACCAGTTGTAAGTCACTTTTTTCAGTGCCATTGTAATTTTGAATGGTCCCTAATAAATGGTTGTAAATAAAAGGCTACCTGCACCGTATTTGCAGGATTATAAAAAATAAAGATCCTATTGCAGGCACATTCTGTCTACAATTGACATAGATAAAACCATAGAGCAGGCAGAAATGATCTGTCGAGGAATAATTTTTAGGAAATTCATTTTAGGAACAAAGGGTTGGATAAAGATTTTTTTTTCAAGAATGGATAAAGATAAATAATATTTTTGTGTGTAAAATGCCATGCAAATTCATCTCAGTTAGTATCTTCTCAATTCTTCCTCCTTGACTCTGTGTCCTGGTAATAGCTCTCAAAACTCCTGGATTTAATTAAATATTTTGTTTTCCTAGATATTATTTGCACATTCCAGAATTGGAAGGGAAATATTCTTTCATTGCAGGCTTAATGTGAAAAGTAGCCCAGATTTTAGCTATTGGAATTCTTCCCAAATCATAAGACATCTCTTATAAGAATAATATGATCTCCAGCAGACTGATCAATTTAATAAGTCCAGTATTCCTTTAGATCTGGCTTTTGATTAAAAACCCAGTTGTCCCATTAGTTTGCAAGCTGCAAAATAGAATGCAGACAGTATTGGATAACTTTAAAATTCCATTCCAGCTCTTGTTTTAAGTTGATTTTGGGCTCATGTTGAATTGTTGTCCAGTGGAGCATTCTTATGTATTTTCCCATAAAACTGGATTTATTTGATAGGATTTACAAAATCTAAAGACTAACTGTGTTCTATGTAGACATTAGATTTATATCCACCTTTTCCCCAAGGTGCCTGGGATGTTTATGTGAAGGTTTCCCATCATTTTATCCCAACCATAAAGACCTTTGAGGTAGGCTGAGAAAGAGCAGTTGGCCTAAAGTCACTATGTGTTGGTCTTTGAGCTAGGCCAGGAAGTAGTCACTGCAAGATTAGATGAATTTACTTTATTGTTGTACAGTCTAGTAAAAGAATCTTGAAAGCCTACAGGAGTTCCTCTCTACTTGTGTTATACCAAAGAGAAACAAGAAAAGTTTATTTTTGAGGTACTGTTTCTTTTCATTATCCCAGGCCTGAGTAGCCATGTTTTTTTCTATAATGATTCATCTATTCTCTCATCAAAGTTATCTCTATGTTCTTCTACATCTAATAAGGTTCCGTGGTTGAGGTTAGATTTCAACCTAAGTCTCCAGAGCTTTGTTCACCAACTTTAACCTTAACCATAATTATTACCTGTTACTTTTTGCTGTTGATCCATCTCTCCTTCCAAAAAATCCTTCAGCTATTTTTTAATTAATTTACCAATGGTGCTTTGGCTGCAAATCTTATCTGTCTGTCTTGACCACGGAAGCAAAGTGCACAATGATTTCCCAATCAAGTTGTGACAGATCTTTTTTTTTTTTCTTTTCAGATCCTGTCGGACATCTTCAGTGTTCCAGTGTACACAATTGACACTGCTAATTCAGCCTGTTTAGGTTCTGCTTACAGGGCCATTCATGGTAAGTCAACCAGAAGACTTTCTAAGCACTGGGCACCCAGCAGTAAAAGGTAAATCCCCAACTTATGACCAATTGTTTAGCAACCATTACAACAGTTATAACTACTGAAAAAATTGACTTACAACTGGTCTTCACACTTAAATTGTCACAGCATTTCCATGACCACATGATCAAAATTCAGATGCTTGGAAACCAGCATGTATTCAAGACAGTTGGATTCATTTAACAACGATGAGATTCAATTAACAACCATGATGATTCATTTAATAATCCCAGTGAAGAAGGTCATAAGATCTGGCATGACTCGCTTAATAGCCACCTGGTTTAGTGATGGAATTTACATCCGAATTGTTGGTCGTAAGTTGAGGATTACCTTGTGGAATACACTTAAGGTGGCTGCCCCTTAAATGGGTCTCAAGCATACATGGGTCTTCTTGCATGCTGTAATACTCACTTGGATCAGGAGGCCACGCCCTGATCAAATTTAATCCTCAAGGAAGAATCTTTAGGCTAAACCAGTGTATCTCAACCTTGACAATTTTAAGGCATGTGGACTTCAACTCCCAGAATTCCACAGCCAGCATTGCTGGCTGTGGAATTCTGGGAGTTGAAGTCCACATGCCTTAAAATTGTCAAGGTTGAGAAACACTGGGCTAAACGGTCTTTCATCTTCTGCTTTGGTAGTTGATCTTCACTGGATTTATTTACTTATTGGTTGGCTTGCTTAGGCTATTATTTCACTGATATCTCAGCTCAACTTACCAAGCAACTCAGGGTGGCTTGCAATGAGTCAGAAGCATAAAAAAAAAAAACACGATTGTGTTTCTAGATATAATCAGCATCCCCTCCCCCTAATAAAATAATAGAACAATTGAGGCTAACCATCACTTATTCCATTCAAGATTTTTCATTTTGGAGTTGGGACATTCTCACAGCAGTAGCTATAGACTTGTATATTTCCCCACAGTGCTTTGCAGCATTCTCTGAGTGCTTCACAATGTCAGGCTATTGCCTCCAACAATATGGGTCCTCATTTAATTGACATCGGAAGGATGGAAGGCTGAATCAACCTTGAACTCCATCAGGATTGAACTCCAGGCTTTGGGCAGAGTTTGCCTGCAATACCGCATTCTAACCACTATGCCATCCCAGCTCATGAAAGACTATCCTGGTGTTTCATGGGTAGCAATGATTCCTGGGTCTCGCCTCCAAGAGAAATTTGGAGTAAGGCAGAAGGTCAGGGGTCTGGGTGTTTTTCCCCCTTTCATTGGGCCACCTTGTTTCCCTAACCTTCAACCTTGGTCTGCTAGCACCCCAGTTCTACATTCCAGCTTTTTGCAAATCCCGCTCCTGTTGGTATGGTCCACACAGGTAGTTGTAGACTTACAACGATTCATCTGGCTCTTTTATGACTCGTGGACTTCAACTCCCAGAATTCCTGAGCCAGCATAGAAACTCTCTCTTTCTCCTCAGCATGGCTGGCTCAGGAATTCTGGGAGTTGAAGTCCACGAGTCATAAAAGAGCCAAGGTTGCCTACCCCTGATTTAGTGAGTGTTCAACGTTACAACGGCACTGAAAAAAGTGACTTACAATCATTTTTCACACGACCATTGTAGTGTCCCCGTGCTCCTGTGATAAAAATTCAGTCGCTTGGCAATTGTCTCATATTTATGACGGTTGCAGTGTCCCCTTTTGCGACCTTCTGACAAGCAAAGTCAGTGGGGGAAAGCCGGTTTCAGTTAACAACCGTGTTACTAACTTAACAACTGCAGTGGTTCACTTAACAACAGTGGCAAGAAATGGGGTAAAAGTGGGGCAAAACCCACTCAATAAATGTCTCACTTAGCAACATAAATTTTAGACTCAGTTGTGGTTGTAAGTGGAGGACTCTCTGCTTTGCAAAGGGATCAGAGATGAGTAGGTGGTTTATTAACCATGTGAAATGCCATGGAGGAGGGCCCCTTAAAGGGAAAAAAAGGCTGCCCTTTCCCCCATGGCCTTTTCTGCTTAAGTTGGCCGTGTGGCTCCATGAATCTATCACTCCTAGTCTTCATCCCCTGAAGGGCAGCCTGTGTATGAAGGATGAGGCTGCTATGTTGGGGAAGCTGAGATAACCACAACTACACAATAATGAAGAGGAAGGTGGGAGGTTTTTTTTGTTTTTTGTTTTAAATAGGACTTTATCTGTGCATTTTTTTTTATTGGAGAATGTTTCTTAGAGCAATACATTTCTGGTCACCAGGCTTATGAAAAGATATGGTTGTAGCTGCTAATGATAAATCCACTTTTGTGGGAGAGCCCTGTGTTTTCCCAGAATCCCCAAGGGTCAAGTAAAGTTTGAAAAACCCTGGCCTAGACTTATGGCGAGCAAAAACCCACCCTCCCAAAGTAGTTTTCTTTTAGGGGTGTACCACAAGACAAGTTGTATGAGTGTGTTTGAATGGGTGCACTAATAGGGCTAATCCTCTGGATCAGGCCCCAAATCCTGGCCTGTGGCCTTGTTTATCAGGCTGAACTAAAGTTTTCCCTTTGTGATGCTCCTTTTTTAAAAGAAAAACAGGCCTGGACCTTCAATTTATTCCTTCTTCATCAGTTCGCTTCCCGTGGCTGCCTTATCATCATTCTTCAGCCATCACTGATACTGTTGAACTTGCAACTATGTGGCTAGCTTTACCCTCCATGGGACAAATTGAATTATTGACCCAGATGTGATCTCTGAGACCCCACATGCCTAGATCCGTGCATTTGAAAATAAAATCTTTACACTTTATCCTTCACTTTTGAAGACTGACCCGTCTGGGGAAGATCAATGAAACGTGTACATCTGCCAAGGAGTTCAGACAATCCCTCATTTTGTTTCTTCTCATTGATCTTCTTGTAGGACTCGTGGCAGAGACAGGAGTGTCCTTGACCGATGTCGTGAAATCAGCACCGGGGCCCCGATTAGCTGCGACTCCAGCTGCAGGCGCAACTCAGGTGAGGAAGTGCCCTTTCTATTCTTTTTCTCTTGGTCCTGTTTGCTTTGAAATTACAACAGTCACGCAGGTAGTCCTTGACTTACAACCATTCATTTATCCCAAAGGTGCTTTTTCAAGGGCAACTGGACTTTCTTTGTTTTTTCCTTGTAGATGCTCCGCTTCTCATCATTCTCAATTTCTCTTCTTGGATGAGAAGCGAAACGTCTTCAAGGAAAAACAACGAAAGTCCAGTTGTCTCTTGAAAAAGTACCCTTGGGACAACCGTGGCCTGGATGACCGTAGACATTTGACCGTTCATTTAATGACCATTTGAAATGACAACAGCACTGAAAAAAGTGACTTATGACTAGCGACCACTCTTAAAACTGTGACAGCATCCCCAGAGTCACTTGATCAAAATTTAGTTGCTTGGCAGCTGGCATGTATTTAAGATGGTTGCAGTGTCCCAGGATCATGTGGTCACCAGTGGCAACCTTTCCAGCTGGCTTCCAACAAGGAAGTCAATGGGAGAAGCCAAATTTTCTTAAAGACAGCATGATTCACTTAACAGCTTTGGTGAGTCACTTAACAACTGTGGCTGGAAAGCTCATAATATTGAGCATGACTCACTTAACAACCAATGATGGTTGTTGGTAATGAAACATCTGCAAGAAAACCATCAAGCTCAGAGAGCACCAAGGACTCCTCACTTAACAACCGCCTTGCTTAGCAATGGAAATTTTTGTCCCAACAGTGGTCAAACGTCAAGGACTACCTGTAGGAATTATGGCAATTGTTCATTTGTAATGAATTTGGAAGATGTTGAGTCCTTTTGAGGAATGGCTAGGACAGTGATGGCAAACCTTTTAAAGACCGAGTGCCCAAAACTGCCCCGCCCTGCCCCCGCTTCACCCCCTGCACTGCCCCACCTGCCTGCCTGCAGGACCACCCACCACCTTCACGGCCTGCCTCAGTAGGTTGCCCAGGCAGCCCAGCAGCACCATGGTGGCCATGCTCTCCGCTCACCTGTGCGTGATGGGGTGTGAGGGCGGAGTCTTGACCCCACTGCCCGGCTGCCATATCTTTGGCTGTGCTGCTCTGCGAGGGCTGTCCTCAGGGACGACCCTCCTCCGGGGGGGGGGGGACTGCTGGTGAGGAGGAGACTGTGGGGGGAGCGACTGCCCGCATGCCCACAGAGAGGGCTCTGGGTGCCACCTCTGGCACGCATGCCATAGGTTCGCCACCACTGGGCTAGGATGCATATCAGATTTGTATGAGAATGGGAGCTATGAGAAGACAGAACAAATGAAAAGTGAGTGCATTGTGGTGTCTATGTACATAATATATATTTTTAGGGTTGAGGCAAGCAACTGGATGCCCTCCAGATGTTTTGAACTACGCAGTCCCTTGCTGCTGGACAGATTGTGTGAGGCATATATTTAAAACATCTGGGAGCCATCAGGCTGCTTACCTATATTTTAAAGCAGGGCTCTTCAAACTTGGCCCTTTTATGACTTGTGGACTTCAACTCCCAGAATTCCTCAGCTGGCGTACCTGTCTGAGGAATTCAGTCATAAAAGGGCCAAGTTTGAAGACCCCTGTTTTAGAGCATTCGTTGAAGAAGCAACTTTCCCACAAAAATGTATTTCCTGGTGAATCCCAACCTCATTTTATGATGTATTATGAATGCACTGACCCAAGCTTGCTACTTGAGTTATACATGTGCTGTAGAACTCAAAGCCAGTACTGAATTTTGACTGCCTAGCTGAAGGAGAGATTAATGCAGATGGACATTTTTTTTTTGTCTGCCATTGTGCATTTGGATGAATTTCTCAGGGATAGAATTGGAATATCAAATTACATTGGACAAACCCTTGGGCTATCCATATGCCTGTCTTCCTCGTGCTGTGTCTCTACTTACCTTGATGGTAAAATGTCAATCATAGTCTTCCTGTGTTATGGAGAAGACAACTTTGTCCCCATACTGTGTCTCCCTAGCCTCTCTCATTTTCCTGTGATAGAAATCTGTATATTTTGCCTGCTGGCAGTATGGATTCCTCCATGAGCATCACAGTGGCAGAAGCCAGAGAGTTTGCCAATAATCCAGAAAACTGCCAGGGAAGTTGATAATCTGATGAGTCAGTTTAGTTCTGTTTTTAACAGGCTGCATCTCCTTGTCTATCTGATTCTGTTCTGTTGAGTTTAGCAGCTTTCATTTAAGTGATGGTTCTTTTTATAAACCTCAAAGTCGACCAGAGGTTAAGTGCTGTCTTCTCTGTAAAATAACTGTGTGAAGTGTTGTCTTGATCAGAGCCCCTCCAGTTTGCTTTCAGGGTATACAAAATAGGTGTTTTCAGCGAGAAAAGAAATGCAAAAAGACACTTTTATATAAATAACCTTCAAAAGGCAAGATTTACATGAGTTTGTATTTGTTTATATACATCCATGTAAGTTTTGTCTCCCCCATAGCTGATTCTGCAGCATCTGGTGATTGGGTTTTGTTGTTGTTGTTGTTTTTTGAATGGGTAGAATTAATTTATGGAAAAGTGTTATTTCTGTATGGCATCAAGTTACATAGACACAATTTCTACAGTCCTTGACATTCAGCAGTGCCTGTAGGAGGGCTCCAGATTGGTGTAGACAGTTGATGGTGTGTGATGGTTTCAGAGTGCAGTTCAAA
Source organism: Crotalus tigris (assembly GCF_016545835.1). NCBI lineage: Eukaryota > Metazoa > Chordata > Lepidosauria > Squamata > Viperidae > Crotalus > Crotalus tigris. The sequence continues at coordinate 1,661,268 of NW_024096849.1, forward strand.
AGAGGTGGGGGCTTGGGTTGTGATGTTCCCTAAGTCATCTTGCTGATATTGACTCCTAACCTTCGCTGTGTAGATGTTACTGTTGATTCGTTTAACAACTGTTGCAAAAAAGGTCAAAAAATTGGGGGCAATCACTTGCTTAACAACAGAAAGTTTGGTCCCAATTGTGATCATCAGTTGAGATCTTCCTGTATAGGGAACATAGTTTTTAAATCAAACTATGATTCATCATCAATCCTGGAATGAAAATTGGATATTGGTACTGAGCCAGCTTTGTTTCTAATATCCATTTGGACCATGGCTAAGGATATAAATAGCTTTAAACAGGCCTCTACATGAATTTCTGGGGTGTCACTAAAACTGCTGCTGAGAACATTTATTTGTTTAACTTTTTTACATAGCTGATCATCAAAGTCTCAAGTGGTTTACTAGAAATAGTTACACTGTAGGTAGTCCTTGACTTGCAACCATAATTGAGCCCAAAATTATGGCTGCAAGTTGCGCCGATTGTTAAACGGATCATCATATGACCACATCAACTTTATGATCTTTTTTGCAGCGGTTGTTAAATGAATCCTGCAGTCATTATGCGAACGCATTGCCCACAATGGGCATTTTTTTTTTTTTTTTTTTGCTGGAAACTGGAAGTAAAAGCTAGTTTCCAGCAGAAAACATCCATACATTGTGGTCATGTGACTGCAGGATGCTGCAAATGGCTGTAAATGCAAGTTGGGCTGCCAAGGACCCAAAATGGGATCACATGACCAGGAGGAGGAGGAGGGGCTATTAGAATTGTGGGTCATAAGTACCTTTTTTGGAGTCTGTTGTAACTTTGAATAGTTGCTAAGCAACTGGTTGTAGGCAGATGGTTACCTGTATATTCTAGATTCCCCCCTGAATGTTCGATCTAAAATCAAAATAGTTAATCCTTGACTTAGAACCACAATTGAACCCCAAATTTCTTTTGTTTAAGTGAGACATCCGTTAAGTGAATTTTGCCCCTTTTTACGACATTTCTTGCCAAACTTGTTAAGTAAATCACTGCAGTTGTTAAATTAGTAACATGGTTGTTAAATGAATCTGGATTCCACATTGACTTTACTTGTCAGAAGGTCGCAAAATGTGATCACATGACTCCCGGGACACTGGAACCATCATAAATAGGAGTCATTTGCCAAGTGTCTGAATTTTGGTCATGTGACCATGGGGATGCTGCCACAGTCGTAAGTGTGAAAAATGGTCTTCTTTTTTTTCAGGGCTGTGTAACTTTGAACAGTCACTAAACGAACTGTTACAAGTCAAGGATTACCTGTACTTTGCACATACACCGTGGTACCTTGATATTCAACTGTTTTGAAACTCACAGAATTAGATATTCAACACATTTTGATGCAAAAATTTTATCCCGGTACTCGTCGTTTGTTTGGTATTCAACACGCAAGCTAGAACTTGTCATCAGCTGCCTCGTGACTCACTAGATTCGTGGTGGTGAACCTGTGGCACGTGTGCCACAGGCAGCACGCAGAACTGTCCGTGTGGGCACGTGCACCATTGCCCCAGAGGGAGGCGAGGCCGGGCCGCTCCCCTCCCCCTCTCTACATGCACCAGTACTCTCGCTCTCTTTCTCTCTGCATCTGCACTGAGAGTCAGAACAGCTGCAAGAGCTGGATAGATCCGGGCTGGATGGTGGAGGCAGGGCTTTTTTTGTCATACAACGCAGGTTGTATGAACGGAAGCTGCGAGCAAGAGTCCAGGTATGCATTCAGAGTGATTTCGCCCCCCCCCCAGCCGATCCAGGCTCTGGAGTCCTTTTCCAACCCTTGGGAGCCTGGATCGGGCCGCTGGGGGGCCACAAAATCGCTCCATGGCCATGTATCCAAGCTGGGCTGGGCTGGACTGGCTGGGCACGGAGCCTCTTCGCTGCTTCTTCCCCTGCGCTGGCCACGCCCACCCAGTCTGCCATGATCACCATAGCTATGCCCACCCAGCGGGCCACACCTACCCAGCGGGCCACACCCACCCGGCTCCCAGCGATACATAAGTGGGTTTTGAGTGCAGTTTGGGCATTCAGTCTCTAAAAGGTTCACCACCATTGCAACTAGATTATTCCTTACGGGAAAAATGTGTTTTCTGCTCGTTGTTTTTACTACTCGTTTCAACTCCTGGAACCAATTAATGACGGGTACCGAGGTACCACTGTACAAAAACATCAGATATTTTGCTGGGTGAGTCAGGTGCTGCTGTGTAGGACGGGGGAATGGCCATGAAGGACTACCAAGACAGTGGTCAGATAAGACGGGACAGAGCTTGGACCAAGAAAAAAAAATTGAAAAACCATTGCAGAGAAGCCCCTCTCTAGTTCACACAAAAATAACTGAAAGGGGGGGGGGAAACACATTTAATCTTTTGAGATTCTGTTACTGTAGCTGTTACAATAAAAATAGTCCTGACCTACATAGCCATCAGTTTCTTAATTTGTTCTGCTTTGTAGGGCCCACAACCATTGTGCAATTCTGAAGGAGCACATCCTCTTAGACTTGTTAATTACTTGATCATCAAAGCAACATACCATTCCTCTAATACAATTTGCTAGATATGCTGCATTCCTGGTCTATCAACTTATCCTCAACAGGCTTGTTTGGAAATAATGAACAAAGGTCCAGGAACTCCTGATAAGGGTCTTTATTCTAGAAAAAAAGAAGAAGAAGAAGAAACTATACAGGTAGTCCCCAATTTACAACAACTGAACCCGAATTTTCCATGGCCGTGCAAGACGCTGTTTAAGTGAGTTTTGCCCCATTTTACGACCTTTCTTGCCACAAGTGAATGACTGCAGTTGTTAAGTTGGCAATACAGTTGTTAAGTGAATCTGGGCTTCCCCGTTGACTTTGCTTATCAGAAGATCACAAAAGGGAATCCTGTGACCTTGGGACAGCTCAGCCACCATAAATACATATCAGTTGCAAGCATCTGAATTTTGATCATATGAACATGGGAGTGCTGCGACGGTTGTGTGAAAAATAGTCATAAGCCACTTTTTTTTGGTGCCGTTGTAACTTTGAGTGGTCACTAAATGACTGGTTGTAAGTTGGGGGCTGCCAATAATGAAAGAATTCCAGCAATTGCTATACATCCAAAATAAGCATCCGATATTAGCAGCATTGACACCCATAATGTATAAAATAGCAATAACAAGAGCATTTAGACTTATATACCACTTCACGGGGCATATAAGCCCTCTCTAAGCAGTTTACAGAGTCAGCCTATTGCCCCCCCCCAACAATCTGGGTCCTCATTTTACCAACCACGGAAGGATGGAAGGCTGAGTCCACCTTGAGCCTTGAGTTAAACGTGTTCGGTTTTTACATCACCTTCTCCTGCTTTCATTCTGCAGTGAGTAGACAGTAGACAAAATTTCCTAAGAGTTTCCATCTGTCGCTTCTCTTGGTAATGAACAAGTCTGACAACAGGTAATATTCTTCCAACAGTTTGAGCAAGGGTGTCAAACCCGCAACGTTACATGATGTAGCCGAGGTGGCGCAGCAGTTAGAGTGCAGTACTGCAGGCCACTTTAGCTGACTGTGTTCAGCAGGTCAGCGGTTCAAATCTCACTGGCTCAAGGTTGACTCAGCCTTCCATCCTTCTGAGGTAGGTAAAATGAGGACCCAGATTGTTGGGGGCAATGTAAATATATATATATACATTGCTTACTGATGTACACCGCTTAGAGAGTGCTTGCACTTAAAGCGGTATATAAGTCTCATAAATAAATAAATGTGCCGTGACGTATCATGACTTTTTTTCCCATTGCCGGCAATGGGGTGGGCGCGGTTTCGGCATGATGCATCTGGCCCGCAGGCCGGCAGTTTGACACTCCTGAGTTTGAGTATAACTATAAGCAAGCAACTCTTGATTGTGAGATTGCAAGAGGAAGTTTCCAACATGTTTGCTGCCCGTATTCCTTTCCCGCTGATCTCTTTTGTGCTGACTCCCTAGCATCTGCCAGGTGAATCTTATCAGCTTGCAACTCATCTGCATGTGGCCATCACCAGCTGAACTTGTAGACAGAATGGTGTATGAGCAAAAGAATTCTCAGTCTTTGTCTTGTCACAAGAGGAGTGGGAGGTGGTATCTAGCTCCTACTGGTTTTAGTCAACACAGGTCCCAGGAAGAGAAGCAACACGTGGAAATCAAATGGTTGAGGAACCGTCTCCCATTGCACATATAAAGCCGTGGAGAATTTTACTAACTAAGCGGAAGGAGATTCCTGTCTTTTGTGACTGGGATTCTTGCTGAAGGCCCACATTTATCATGATGACGATGATGTAGGTTTGGAAGAGCTGGCCAGAAGCAGCTGATCCTTCTTCCCATCAGCTGCAAATGAATAGGGTGTTAAAAAGGCCATCCAATGGTAATTAACTTTTGCTCATTATCCATCTAGGCGAGGTTGGAATGAGCAGCTGAGCCCATGAAGTTTTCTGCATTTTGTTCCAGGAAATCTGTTGAAGTTCTCACTCTCTGGTGGTTCCCGCCTCCCCACCACCACCACTGAGAGGAGATAAAGGAAGATATGGAAGTATTTCTTTTAGAAAAGGAAGATTAATCCAGAGCAGCGGGCATGACTGAAATAACTCGGGAGATGTATTTATTTAAGTATGTGCTAACAGACAGTAAGAAGCCATTATGGCCACATTAAAATGCTGGAGTAGTTTAGCAATCTATTAAAACTGGAGATGCTTGGCTTGTTGGTTAATTAAGCCAAAAGGTGCGCGTACATACAGATGCACACGTCGCAGGCCCTACAAAATGGCCTAACAACTTTAACAAGCACAATAATTTTCTTGTTTGAATGCCAGCTTGGTTAATGGGAAATGTGAGTAGGGTGAAAGCTTTAAATTCCTGCCCTTCCTTCCTTCTCATTCATTTTATCTATGCTTAGACGTCTTATTCACTTTTGAGCCATTGAAGAACTGAGCAAATAAGTACAGGTGTTCTTTGCTTTACAACCCTTTTCTTTAGTGACTGTTCGAAATTACAGCGGCACTGAAAAAAGTGAGTTATGACTAGTTTTCACACTAACGACAAAATGGCAGGATCCCCAAGGTCATGTGATCAAAATTCAGGCATTTGACAATCTGGCACATCCCGGCGTCACATGATCACTATTTCCCAGCTGGACTTTGACAAACAAAATCAATGGGGGAAGCCAGATTCACTTAACAATTGGCAAAAAAAAGTTCGTAAAATGGGGCAAAATTCACTGAAGAGCTGCCAGTGGAAATTTTTGGCTCAGTTGTGGTCATAAGTCGAGGATGTAGGTGCATTCCTCATACTGGGAAGTAATATTTTTCATAGAATTATAGAAATGGGACCTTGGAGACCTGTTAATCTAGTTCCCATCAAGGCCCTCATATCTCTCCATACTTTGGACTGAGAACCTTCAGTGATGGGCACTGATAATTGCAGGAAACAAGTTTTTCCCCTGATTAATAGCTCTCACGTTGGGACATTCCTTCTTATTCCAAGTTTCCCCATCTAAAGGTTTTGCTCTCTGGCTCTCTTTTTTTCTTCAGATGGTATGGATAATCAATTGACTACCCTCTTGCTGGGACAACCCCTCAAGGATTTGAATATTGAATTTTAAGCTATATAATGGAACATATGGCATTAGGCCATAATGCGGTGGTTTTGACTTAGCATATATGAACTAAGAAGAGGGGGTCAACCTATGCTCCAAAGCACCTGAAGGCAGGACAAGAAGCAAAGGATGGAAACTAATCAAGGAGAGAAGCAACCTAGAACTAAGGAGAAACTTCCTGACAGTGAGAACAATTAATCTGTGGGATGGCTTTTGCGTTCAGAAGTTGTGGGTGCTCCGTGACTGGAGGTTTTTCAGAAAAGAGTGCCACCTATCTGAAATGATTTACAGTCTCCTGCTTGAGCAGGGGGTTGGACTAGAAGACCTCCAAGTTCCCTTTCAGCTCTATTCTGATTGATTGACTGAACTCAACCATTGTAGTTTATGATGCAACACAGTGTGGGAAATCTGTCATTAGCTGCTGAGGGTTTTGGGGGGTTCAACTGTGGTTGTAAGTCAAGGATTACCTGTATTTATAATGATATGTAGGAATGACCTTGGGAGATAGGAGGAAGAGCTACAGACTAGAACAGACGTCCCCAACCTTTTGGGCACCAGGGACCGGTTCTGTGGAGAGAGGTTTTTTGCAGACCGGAGGGTGTGTGGTTTTGTGTGCTGCCTGCATCTTGCGTATGGGGCATTACTGGCATACCGTGGCCCAGTACTGGTCCACGGGACCCCTGGACTAAATAAGAGGCAGCTGAGCCCACAGAAGGAATGGGGGCAATCACATTTCAGAAGAAACCCTCCCTAGTTTTAAAGGGGGGAGAAATGTACTTTCAGACTTGCAATATTGTAATGTAATGTAATAGTAGTAAAGTTGGAAGGGACCTTGGAGGTCATCTAGTCCAACCTCCTGCTCAGGCAGGAAACCCTACACCAGCGGTTCTCAACCTGTGGGTCGCGACCCCATTTGGAGTCGAACGACCATTTCACGGGGGTCGCCAAACAACGTGATCCGCCATTTTTTTCCTCAGCTGGCGGCACTGTGCATGGGGGCACCACCGCGCATGTGCGCCATGCATGGGGCCCTGCGCATGTGCGCTGCACATGGGCACCCCGCCGTGCACGCGCGCCACACATGGGGGCGTCGCCGTGCACACGCACCACGCATGGGCACCGCCGCGCATGGCCGCCACGCATGGGGGCACCAACGTGCACGCGCACAGTGCGTGGGTGTGCGCTGCGCATGCGCACTGCACATGGGGGCGCCGCCGCGCATGGGGGCGCCGCCGCGCATGGGGGCGCGCCACGCATGTGTGGCACGCCCTCATGACCGGGGTTGCCGGTATAAAAAGGTTGAGAACCACTGCTCTACACCATTTCAGACAAATGGCTGTCCGGTCTCTTCTTAAAAACTTCCAGTGTTGGAGCATTTACTGCTTCTGGAGGCAGGTTGTTCCACTGATTAATTGTTCTCACTGTCAGGAAGTTTCTCCTTAGTTCTAGGTTGCTTCTCTCCTTGGTTAGTTTCCATCCGTTGCTTCTTGTCCTGCCTTCAGGCGCCTTGGAGAATAGTTTAATTCCCTCTTCTTTATGTGTTAATGTAACCTTACAGTCAGGTTAGAGCTAGTACTTCTGAGTGTACCTCTTGCCTGTATTACCTCACAAGTCTGCCCTCAATCTTGCAAGTCTGAAATACCATTACTGGCCATCTGAAGATGTTGGTCAACTTCTGAATGAAATGTTCTGCAGAGCAAAGCAATTGCAAAACTATTGATTTGTTTTTCTGCAATGATGCAAGGCAAGGCTTTAAATTCCAACTTGTGTTCCTAAAGAATTTGGGCCGGTGGTGTAGTTATCTATTGCAGTTGATAAGCAATTGATCAATTCAAACTCAAGCGGTCAGCCAAAATTTCTCTTTTGGCAATCTCATCACTGACTGACATGGGCAGCCATGGAAATTGAACAAACAAGCAAACAAATTAAAACATGGAGGATAGTATTTGGAGAAGAACCATGGTGGCTCAACGGTTTGAATGCAATATTGCAGGCAAACTGGTGGGCTTGAGGTTGACTCAGCCTTCCATCCTTTCGAGGTTGGTAAAACGAGGACCTGGGCAATATGCTGACTCTGTAAATCGCTCAGAGAGGGCTGTAAAGCACTATGAAGCGGTATATAAGTGCTATTGCTATTGCTATTTGTAGTCGAGGGTTGAAATGAGGGGATCTTAGTGCTTTCTGAGCTTGGCTGTTTACTTCGTTTCATTACCCAAAGCACTGATGATGTTACCTAGTTGGGTAATGAGACATCTGCAAGAAACAGCAAGCTCGGAGAGTACCAAGGACCCTTAATCCTATCATGCCTTAGCTTTCTGTATAGGAACCAACTCATGATTTAAAAAGGAAACCAACAGAGCAAGCACCTTGCCATATTTCACAGGATTAGGATTTGGGAGCTAAAAAGTGGGTTTTACACATCATATTTAAGAGAATTTAGAGAGTCAGGCTTCCAGGCTCTGGGGAGGTCAAAAACCATCAAAATGACAGTGGCAGCTATGTTTTTCAGAGGCCTACTCCCTTTTTACCTGCCTCAGTGCAGGTAAAAAGGGGAGGGGCTTTGATCATGGGATTGCTGGCGCCAGTGGGGTTGTTTTGAACCCTGCCCCCAGGGCACCTTGCCATACTAGAAGAGGTGGACATTTAGAGAAGATTTAACACCAGCAAAGAAATGCTTTATTTTCTTTCCACGTTAGCATGGATTTGAAACCAAAGCCAAGCATCAGTTATTCATGCTAATGGCTGGGGTATCCATTGCAACAGATGCTTGAATTTTGCAAATTAGCAAGTTAAGCAGTCAAGTCCAATAAAAGTCCAAAACACCGCAGCCCTAAATGTAGCTGTTCGTTTCATCTGACACTTTTTATTTAAAACCCAGTGGATCACCCCAGTGTCTCTGGGTATGCCCATATATAAAGGTGTCATAATAAGGCTCCTTCTCCCCCCCCTCTCTCCCCCCCCTTTTCAGTTGTAAAAACAATAATGCTACTAATAAGATTTGCAGCCAAGAAGGAACACAGTGCTTACAATTTTGGCAGCAAATTTCCTTTCAGCGATAGGGGAGGCCATTCTATTAAATCTCAGTTGGAACAGAGCAAGCTGACTTTATCAAGGCTGCAGATAATCAAAGTGAGAATTAGTGAGGCTTGACTGTAGATATTTCAGTAAATAAAAGAGCTATTTTTGCCTGACATATTGATGCTCCTAATGTAGCCATAAGTGCTTGTTCGGTAGTTTGCTGGTTGCAACATATATATCCAAGGAAAATAAGATGTTCTACTTGGCTGGGAGGGGGTGAAGGTTTGTTAGGGTAGTCGAGAGATTTTTTTTTTTTTTTTGTCTTCTGGGTCTCAGTTTTATGGGAGTCGGCTTTCCCCTCTTGTGCTTTTCTTTATCTTGGGGGGTGGACAATTTTGGTGATTAAGGGACATAGATCCACTGAGAAACTGTGCAAGGACAATGGTGGCTAATGAGGCAAAGTGGATGTAGTCCTGTCTTGTGTGCAAATGAGGTCAGGATTTCCTGGAATGTCTTCATTTTTTTTGATTTCTGGTGAGTGAGGGGTGTCTTTCTTCCTTTTCCTTCTCTTTTTTTTCTTTCTCTTCCTCCTTTTCATCCTATTTTTCCTTCTCTTCCTTCTTCTGCTCTCCCTCTTTTTTCCTTTTTCTCCTTTTTTCTCCTTTCCTGCCTCCTGATTCTTTTTTTCTCCTCTGCCTTCTTCTGCTATTACTCTTTCTCCTCCTCCTCCTCTTTTTTCTCCTTTCTTTTATTTCTCTTCTTCTTTTCCTTCTCTTTTCCCTCTTGTTTGCATCTCCTTCCCTTCCTTATATAATAATAATAATAATAGAGTTGGAAGGGACCTTGGGGGTCTTCTAGTCCAGGGGTCCCCGGCCCATGGACCAGTACCAGGCCGCGGCATGCCAGAAACCGATCCGCACAAATAAGCAAAGCCCCATCTGTGGAATGCAGCACATAAAACCACACGTTCTCCGGTCTGTGGAAAAACCTTCCTCCGCGGAACCGGTCCCTGGTGCCCAAAAGGTTGGGGGCCTCTGTTCTAGTCCAACCCCCTGCTCAGGCCGGAAACCCTATACATTTCAGAAAAATGGCTGTCCAGTCTCTTCTTAAAAACTTCCAGTGTTGGAGCATTCACCGCTTCTGGAGGCAGATTGTTCCACTGGTTAATTGTTCTCACTGTCAGGAAGTTTCTCCTTAGTTCTAGGTTGCTTTTCTCCTTGATTAGTTTCCACCCATTGCTTCTTCTCCTGCCTTCAGGGGCTTTGGAGAATAGCTTGACTCCCTCTTCTTTGTGGCAGCCCCTGAGCTATTGAAACACTGCTATCATGTCCCCCCTCGTCCTTCTCTTCATTAAACTAGACTTACCCAATTCCAGCAGCCTTTCCTTATATGCTTTAGCCTCCAGTCCCCTAATCATCCTTGTTGCTCTTCTCTGCACTCTTTCTAGACTCTCAACATCTTTTTTGCATTGTGGTGACCAAAACTGAATGCAGTATTCCACGTGTGGCCTTACCAAGGCATTGTAGAATGGCATTAATACTTCACGTGATCTTGATTCTATCCCTCTGTTAATGCAGCCTAGCACTGCTGACTCATATTTAAGTGATTGTCCACTAGGACTCTAAGATCTCTCTCACAGTTACTATTGAGCAAGATAGTACCTCTACTGTACCTATGTATTTGTTCTTGCCTAAATGTAGAACCTTGCTTTTTTCACCATTGAATTTCATTTTGTTAGTTAGTGCCCAGTGTTCAAGTCTGTCCAGATCCTTCTGTATCTTAAGCCTGTCCTCTGGAGTGTTGGCTATTCCTGCCAGCTTGGTGTCATCTGCAAATTTGATGAGTTTCTCATCTATTCTCTCATCCAAATCATTGATGAAGATGTTGAAGAGCACTGGGCCCAGAATAGAGCCCTGGGGCACCCCACTACACACTTCCCTCCATGTGGATGCAGTTCCATTGAGGACCACATGCTGAGTATGGTTGGTCAGCCAGCTATGGATCCATCTGGTGGTGATGCTGGCTAACCCGCATTTTTCTATCTTATCAAGTAGTAAGTTGTGGTCTACTTTATCAAATGCCTTACTGAAGTCCAAGTAAATTATATCCACAGCATTCCTCTGGTCCACTAATTTTGTCACCTGGTGAAAGAATCCTTCCTTCCTTCCTTCCTTCCTTCCTTCCTTCCTTCCTTCCTTCCTTCCTTCCTTCTTTCCTTCCTTTCTTCCTATGTCCCTTCCTTTTTTCCATTCATCATTCCTTCCATCCACATCAGTGTCCCTTCCTTCCTTCCTTCCTTCCTTCCTTCCTTCCTTCCTTCCTTCCTTCCTTCCTTCCTTCCTATGTCCCTTCCTTTTTTCCATTCATCATTCCTTCCATCCATATCAGTGTCCCTTCCTTCCTTCCTTCCTTCCTTCCTTCCTTCCTTCCTTCCTTCCTTCCTTCCTTCCTTCCTTCCTTCCTTCCTTCCTTCCTTCCTTCCTTCCCCCTCCTCCTCCTCTTCTCCCCCCTCTTTTTTTCCTAACCCTATCCCTTTCTGTTTTCTTGTCCCTTCCCTCTCCTACTCCCATCCCTGCATCTTTCCCTATCTGTCCCTGTAATGGGAAGACAGAGAGGACTTAACTTGACAGGACAAAAAGCTACTCTCAATGCAAGGCTTAAAATAAGTGGGCTTCAGGTGGGACTAAGGAAGAACCTTAGAAAAAATGTTTCAGACAAACCTATCCATAATTCACACACAATAAGGAGAGGAAGGAAGAAATACATTCAGATTTGCAAGATTCTGTTACTACCAGCTGTTAAGAGTAAAAACAGTACTGATCTTTATGGGGCATTGGCTTATTTATTTATCAAATTTACGTAACTGCCCATCTCACATACACAGCTGTCTTGTATAGCTGATACAGGTAGTCTTCAACCAAAAACCATTCATTTAGTGACTGATTAGAGTTACCACAGAGGTGAAAAAGTGACTTACATCCAGTCCTCACACTTATGACGATTGCAGCATCCCTATGGGCACAGGAACAAAACTCAGATGCTTGTCAAATGACATGTGTTTATGACAGTTTTAGCATCCTGGGGTCATTTGAATGCCATTTGCAACCTTTCCAGCCAACTTCTGATAAGCAAAGTCAATGGGGGAAGCCAGATTCACTTAATGACCATGTGTTTCACTTAACAACTGCATTGATTTGCTTAACAGTCCTGGGGAAAAAGTAATATCAGGCACAAGTCACTCAGCAAACAGCTTGCTTAGTAACAAAATTTCTGATCCCAACTGTCATAATTCAAGGACTAAAAACATACTTAAAATTAGAACATCAAAGTTGGAAGGGGCCTTGGAGGTCATCTAGTCCAACCCCCTGCTCAGACAGGGAATCCTATACCATTTCAGACAAATGGCTGTCCAGTCTCTTCTTAAAAACTTCCAGTGTTGGACCATTCACCACTTCTGGAGGCAGGCTGTTCCACTGGTTAATTGTTCTCACTGTCAGGAAGTTTCTCCTTAGTTCCAGGTTGCTTCTCTTTGGTTAGTTTCCACCCGTTGCTTCTCGTCCTGCCTTCAGGCGCTTTGGAGAATAGCTTGGCTCCCTCTTCCTTACGGCAGCCCCTCAAACTTTCTCTTTTTTTCTGCTGCACTTTACTTTTCTGGCCTTCTGCTACATTTTACTTACTTTTCTCACCACAACTTGGGCAGGAAAATGTGTTATCTCTTGTCAGCAATTGTGTTTGGAGGAATGTGACCCCACGAGTCTGTAGGCTAACTGATGACTCTTAAGTGAGTGACCAGCTGGGTCACTGTCTGCAGAAATATAAGCACCCTTCCTGTTTCTCCCCCCCCCCCTCAATGGACAGCAGAGAATAGGATTCAGAAGCAGTGAAATTGACCATTGTTTCTGATTCTGGATTGTCTTGGTCAAAAGTCAGACAAACAAGTCCTTTCAACAACTGTTTTTGTCTGACTGGGTCAAGGGGCTCAGTCCCCACATGACAAAAAGGCTTGGGAAGAATGAACCCAGTGCATTAAAGTTGGCAAGGAAAGTTCAGGAGTTGCAGGACTGTGATTTATGTCTTTTCCCGTGATGCTTTTGTTTAGGTTTCTATGGCCTGAAGTTTCCATTCTCTAGTTCTTCTACTTCCTTCCTTCCTTCCTTCCTTCCTTCCTTCCTTCCTTCCTTCCTTCCTTCCTTCCTTCCTTCCTTCCTTCCTTCCTTCCTTCCCTCCCTCCCTCCCTCCTTCCTTCCTTCCTCCCTCCCTTTCCCCTTCCCTCCCTCCCTTCCCATCTCTCCATCTTCCTTTCTTCCTTTTTTTTCCCTCCCTCCCTTTTCTCTCTAAAATACTGGGTGTGACATTTTCCAGAAACACTTGAACCTAATAGACCTGAGGAAAAAGGAAAAAAAAAAAACTGGTGTTATTGGAATGAGGGATCTCCTGTTTTGCCTCAACTAGATTGTCATCTGTATTATTATTTTTTTCAAACAGTTGATGGCAACTTAATTACCTGCCTTAGACAAAACTATTTCATTGGGAGGGGGAAATATGACATCAGGCACCAGAATTCAGAAAGAAGAAGTAGGAAGATGGAGGTCCTAAGCCTGTGCGGAGTGTTTGGGACAGATTCCCCTCACAGGAAAGGATGCAAAAAGTATAGAAGGCTCCTTTAACTGTGCAGTCAATGCCCTGTGTATGAGACATGTAAATATGGGGCACATTTGTAAATGTTCATTTGTGGCTGCCATTTTGGATTATCCCTGTGGATCCTCCCCAGCATCTCATCTTGTTGCAAGTGACCCCTAGAAAAATCCCGAAAACAGTTTGGGAGTCACCACATGTGAAGGAAACCTAGAATTATCACCTCTAGCTTACACCAAGATAGCAACAGCACTTAGACTTTATATATTGCATCACAGTGATTTTATAGCCCTCTTTAAGTGGTTTACTGAAGTTGAAACTCAAATACTTTGGCCACCTAATGAGAAGGAAGGACTCACTGGAGAAGGGCCTGATGCTGGGAAAGATTGAGGGCAATAGAAGAAGGCGACGACAGAGAATGAGATGGCTGGATGGAGTCACTGAAGCAGTAGGTGTGAACTAAAATGGACTCCAGAAGATGATAGAGGACAAGAAGACCTGGAGGAATGTTGTCCATGGGGTCGCGATGGGTCGGACACGACTTCGCAATTAACAACAAGTGGTTTACAGAATCAACAACAACAAGTGGTTTACAGAATCAGCCTACAGCCCTCAATAATCTGAGTCCCTATTTAACTGACCTTGGAAGGATAGAAGGCTGAATCAAACTTGAGCCGATCAGGATCGAACCCCTGGCTGTGGGCAGAGTTTGCCTGCAATACTCCTTTCTAGCCACTGTGCTACCACAGCTCTGGACTCCACCCAAGACATTCACTGTGACCCTCTGTTGGCTTCTCACTCATTGCTCAGCTTGTACTATATGTAGCTCTCACCTAGGACCACAATTGGGACTCGCATTACTAAGCAAGGCACTCCTTAAGTGAGTCACATCCAATTTTACAACTTTTTCCACCACGGCTGTCAAGTCAGCCACCAAAGTTATTAAGTCAGTCATGCACTTACTCAGCCAATCCAGCTTCCCCAATTGACTTTGCTCGTCAGAAGGCCGCAAATGGAAACCACGTGTCCCTGGGATGCCGCAACCCGTCATAAATACCAGTTGGTTGCCAAGTGCCCAAATTTCGATCACATGACCGTGGGGATGCTGAGAGGATCCTAAGCGCGGGAACCCTTTGTAAATAACTCTTTTTCCAGCACCATGATTACTTCACGTTACTTGTAATCGAGTGGTTGTAAGTCAAGGACTGCCTTCCATTTATACAACCGGTAGGATTCCTCTCTGCTCATTACAGAAGTTTTTCCTTCTGTTTCTGAGTTTTGAGCTGGGCCTGATGGGATTTTGCAAAGTGCTGGAGCAGATGAGTTGATGGGGGTGGGGGGTGGGGAAGCAGACACAGTCTGAAGAGCTTTCGAGTCACAGTGAGTGGGACGACAATGGTTACCCAGATGCCGGCCATCATCTCCAGACTGTGTGCTTAGCTTAAAGTCCTTCGCCACTGTAATGTGTCTCGCTGTAATAAGTGGCTGATGCACAGAGCAAGGAGACCAAAGCAAAAGTCCACCGCTTACTGCTCTCATCTCCATAGAAACTGACTGAGTTAAGCATTAAAATGGGAGTTGTAAAAGAATTGCTGATATAAGGCCAGTGGAAATATTTTATCTTCCCTGTTAATGTACAAAATACTTCACCGCCGGTCTCATTTGTCTTGGCAAAACTCAAGCTGGGTTTACTGCTTTTTCCAGCAAGAGACCACCCACCACCCTCGACCCCCACCCCACCCCGGAGTATAGCTACAGCTAAATGCATCTCTTGTTACCGAGGCCAAGTTCTGGACTTGGCCTGCTGGACATGGAGTAGGTGCTAAGGAGTTTGGGGGCTACTATTTGTATGAGACTCCCTTTCCGGTGAGAAAAAAAGCCTCCTCGTTGCATTGTCTAACTGCAGGTCTTCCTGAAAGCCTAGTTTTCTGCATTGGGGGAGCATTCATTTATTCATTACATGTAATCCTTGACTTATAACCACAGTTGGAACCAGAACTTCTGTTGTTAAGTAAGACCATTGTTGAGTGAGTGGCACCCAATTTTACGACCATTTTTGCCTTGGTTATTAAGTGAATCACTTCAATCTTTAAGTGAATCAGGAGGTCATTAAGCAAATCTGACTTACCTCACTGACTTTGCTTGTTGGGAAGGCCATAAATGGTGGATCACAAGACCCAGGGATCCTGCCACCGTTGCCAATATATGCTGGTTGCCAAGAGCCCAGATTTTGATCACATAATCATGGGGATGCTGCAATGGTTGTAAATAGAAGGACCAATTTTAAGTAATCATCATCATCATCATGTTGGAAGGGACCTTGGAGGTCATCTAGTCCAACCCCCTGCTTGGGTATGAAACCCTTATACCATTTCGGACAAATGGCTGTCCAGTCTCTTCTTAAAAACTTCCACTGTTGGAGCATTCACCGCTTCTGGAGGCAGGTTGTTCCATTGGTTAATTGTTCTAATTGTCAGGAAGTTTCTCCTTAGTTCTAGATTGCTTCTCTCCTTGATTAGTTTCTATCCGTTGCTTCCTATCCTGCCTTCAAACGCTTTGGAGAATAATTTGACTCCCTCTTCTTTGTGGCAGCCCCTGAGATATTGGAACACTGCTATCATGTCCCCCCTCGTCCTTCTCTTCGTTAAACTAGACATACCCAATTCCAGCAACCGTTCCTCATATCTTTTAACCTCCAGTCCCCTGATCATCTTTGTTGCTCTTCTCTGTACTCTTTCTAGAGCAGTGTTTCTCAACCTTGACCATTTTAAGGCATGTGGACTACAACTCCCAGAATTCCACAGCCAGCAAGGCTGACTGGAATTCTGGGAGTTGAAGTCCACATGCCTTAAAATGGTCAAGGCTGAAAAACACTGTTCTAGAGTCTCAACATCTTTTTTACATCGTGGTGACCAATGCCTTTTAACTTCAAGTGGGCATTAAACAAAATGGTTGTAAGTTGAGGACTGCCTGTATGAAGTTTATGTCCCAGTTCTAATTCATAAATATAAGATGAGTTAAAATTCTAATGTTCCCCCATTCTTAATCTGTCCCAAAGGTGCTTTTCAAAAGGCAAATGGACTTGGTTGGATTTTTTCTTTTGAAAATGTTTAGCTTCTCATCCAAGAAGCTTCTGAGAACAGAAAGAACGAAGAAAGACCAGTTACCTTTGAAAAACAGCTGTGGGACAACCATGACCTGGATGATTGAGAATCTCCATAGACACTACTTTATGCTCGTATTCATTTTACATCATTTACACCAGTCTCCAAAGACTTCTGGTAGTTTATGGAGTTTGACTATAAATCCTGTACAATAGGGGGGGGGGAAGCTAACCATAGAAACATTCAAATCTTCACCCTTGACACAGACCTAATTCAATTGCTTCCTCCTTCTTCATTCTTTAAAGCCGCACAAAATAATCCATCTCTCCACGGGGTTACTATGGTAAGCATCGTTCAGATTTCGGGAGAAAAGGTATAAAAATAAAGGAGAAATATCATGAAAAATATCAAATTTAAAACCCTCTGGCTTACAGGGAATTTCAACATCCCATTCTGGCCAAACAATCTGATCTGGTCTGTTCTATTTGAAGCAGGTGATCCCCAGACATGTAGTTGTCAAGCTATGGTACATTGATAGGTTAAAACTAGAACTTTGAATTTGTAGTTGGGAACTTGTTGAGGCTTGTTGCAGCATTGACAAAAGTAGTTTTCATATTATAGTGCAGGGCTTTTCAACCAGTGGTATGGGTACCACCTGTGGTACATTGGCACCTGGCAGGTGGTACGCGACTATCCTAGAAAAGTGGTAGTGGGGGAGGGGAATGAGCTGAACCGGTGGCAGCACCATACAAGCCTGAGCGAGAGATGGCTGGAGCTGCAGGGTTGTCAGGGCTCAGCGGAAGTGCCAGGATCAGTGCCGCTTTCCAGCTGATCGGTGCTTCTTCGGGGCTGTCAGGGCTCAGCGGAAGCACCAGGATCAGCGCCAGCAGAAGAAGCGCCGATCAGCTGGAATGTTGCAGCATCTCCAGGGTCTTGCGATTTACATTCAGATGCTTGGCAACTGATTCATATTTATGACGGTCACAGTGTCCCAGGGTCATGTGACCAAAACCTGTTGCAACCATCCAGCAGATGGGGGGAATAAAAACCAAACACCCCCCACCCCACCCCCGCTGCCAATCCTCAACAGATATGCTCACAACAATGAAAAACTGGGTGGGCAGGCAGGTGTCTTGCTCAGCTGTGGCTTGGGGTGCACTTTTTTCAGTGCCATTGTAACTTCGAACAGTCACTAAGCGAACTGTTGTAAGTTGAGGACTACCTGTACTTTATCACTTTTTTCCTTTTTTTGGGTCAAGTTTTTGACACCTTGCTAGGCAACTGGTGGTACTCGGATGTTGCCATATCCTAAAAGTGGTACAATGGGTGAAAAGGTTGAAAAGCCCAGTTATAGTGGACAGTTTTAGCCGCCCGCAGGTCAACATCAGCTGTAAACATCCTGAATCATCTTAATTGGACCTTCCACCTTGAAAGCTGTTAATAAGATTGAGTCTCAAAGCAACCAGGGTACAATCCGGATCTCCCCCAAAGCTCACCTTGTTGTCTTCTAATCTCAGATCAGCTGTCATCTGCTCATGCCTGACTTTTTATTTACTTATGTATTATTAAATTTATGTGCTGCCCATCTCATGATCCAGAGCAACTCTGGGAGGCGTACAGTACAGTAAAAATAAAATATAAGAACAATTTAAAATTATAACAACCATTGAAAATTCCAAAAGTTATTCGATACAGGTTAAAAAAACAAACCTCAAGGTCTTGTGCAGAGAGGGGTGGTCTCTTCTCTTTCACTGCACCAATCACCCCCAGCCTAGCGTACCCCATCGGGGCCCAAGCCAACCAGCAAAGTCAGGTTTTAAGGTCCTTCCAGAAGACCAGAAGAGTGGGAAGAGATCTCTCCTCTGTGTTTCACAGAGTGGGGGCTGTGGCAGAAAAGTATCTTCCCCTGGACCCCATCAACCAAAATTCCTTGGCTGAGGGGTTTGCAGCCTGATGAGTGAGATGGGCTGATCCCATTGGAGCAAAATGCTTCCTCAGATATCCTGGACCCATGCCTTAAAGGGCTCTAATGGTGTCACCAACACCTTGAATTGGACCTGGAAGCACGACAATCAGTGCAGCTCACATAATAGTGGTATTACTTGTGCCTTGTCAATGCTGCTAACCTTGGATGTTCTTGCTTTGACAACATATGAAGATGCAGCCTTTTTCTTTCTTATGCTTTACTCTTAGAATTAGATGATGCTGGGGGAGGAGGCGGAATGTGATGGGAGTTTAGTTAGACATAACAATATTGTACTAGTGTGTGAATTCAGAGCTTGAAATAAGAGATGGTAAGAATTGGCGGGTTAGAGATCAGGAGGGAAAGCCTGCATTTCAAACTAATTGGAGAATGTGATTTATGACTGTTAATTGGAGGAGGGAATTGTGCTTTGCTAGTATGTGCTCAGGGGAGGGGAATTCAGATTTCGGCTTTGACCATGTACCTGCCGATGCTATGCTACACGAATAAAGATTATTTAAGGTAAACAATGCCTCGAAGTTCTTTGAAGAGTTTCATCTGTTGGAACCATGACAGTGCCAGCCTAGGGGGCCTGATGAACTGTTTACAGTGTTGCATTCTGAACTGTAGCTTCTGAATACTCTTCAAGGGCAGCCCTACGTAGAGTGCATTGTATTAATCCTAATGAGAGATGACCAGGGCATGAGTGACTGAGTGCAAGACCTGTCAATCCAGGAGTGAGGCCCTGCCAGAAGCACTGTGTGGCTACCTTTGTATAGGGGGAAGGAAGTTCTTATTTGGGACAATAATGAATTCCTGAACTTCTCTGGAATCCATCCCAAGAGCAAACAGAGTGCTCTAAAACCAAGGTTGGCCCACCACGAATTCCAGGAAATCAAGAAAGGACCTTGCTATTTAGCAAGGTAGGATGTTCACAATCTGGTTCTCTAGCTTGTCTCTCTGGCCCCCATCATTCACTGCTTATCACCTCTGCAACAGACCCCCCCCCCCAGCCACTGCAGGATCATCATCATCTCACTTCTTCTATCCTGGGATTGTAAGTGATGCAAGACCTAAAACCTAGTTGTTTTGCTACTCTTCTGCAGAGAGCTCTCAATAATATCCACCACAGCTACACACATGTTGAAGTCATGAACAAAAACGACCATTTTGAACAAATCCCGTAGTAATCCTAGAGATCTGGTGTTGGTTAACTAAGATAAAGCCGACTGCTGACAAATTTGTTTTTCACTTAGCTTCTCTAGCTTTGCCTGTGCTACTAACTTCAAACTTTCTGACAGAAGACAAGATCAGAGGGTAAAAGCTTTTTAGTGAGAGATTCACATTTGAAATAAGGGCAAACATCTTAACTGTGAGTGCTACTAGGCATTGAATAAACTGCTTCCTGAAGTTGTGGGTGTCTCATTATTGAAAGTTTTCAAGAAAAAAATGAATCATTTGAAGAGCAACAAAAATGATTAGGGGACTGGAGGCTAAAACATATAAGGAACGGTTGCTAGAATTGGGTATGTCTAGTTTAACGAAGAGAAGGACAAGGGGGGACATGATAGCAGTATTCCAATATCTCAGGGGCTGCCATAAAGAAGAGGGAATTAAGCTATTTTCCAAAGCACCTGAAGGCAGGACAAGAAGCAACGGGTGGAAACTAATCAAGGAGAGAAGCAACCTAGAACTAAGGAGAAACTTCCTGACAGTGAGAACAATTAATCAGTGGAACAGCTTGCCTCCAGAAGCAGTAAATGCTCCAACACTGGAAGTTTTTAAGAAGAGACTGGACAGCCACTTGTCTGAAATGGTGTAGGGTTTCCTGCCCGAGCAGGGAGTTGGACTAGATGACCTCCAAGGTCCCTTCCAACTTTACTAATATGAACATATGAACTTCCAAGGACCTCCAATGGTCCCATGATTCTAAATCAGAGGTTTCCAAACTTGGCAGTTTTAAGACTGTGGACTTCAACTCCCAGGATTCCTCAACCAGCATGGACCCCTCTTCTAAATTATAACAATTTAACATACAATGTACATTGTACTGCATAATAACATTTTCTCCCAAATGTTAAGGTTTTTACAAGGAAAAGGCAGGGGGGAAAGAATCTAATTTTTCTTTTTTCTAATTTGGATGGCTGAAAGCAGGTGGTGTATCTTCAGCTATGATGGATGAATTGTGGAGAGAACTTGCATTCCCAAGTGGCCAACTATCTATGGATAAACATGCTTCTTCTCTTTTGCAAACCTGAACCTTTTGTTTAGTTAAATTAGAGATTAGTAGACCGTTTTATATGTCAACCACTGTACCTATTGTAGAACCTTTTTACACTATGTTGATGTGTCTATTAGCTCTTTTGTTTGACAAATGAAATGTTTTTTTTTGAAGTAGTTCTATCTATGAAATTTAGGATAAATGCTCTAGAGCTACCAATACCAGGGAATAAATTCTTAGCTGTTGTGCTCTCTTCGATTTCTTCTTTGGACTTTATATTATCACATGAAAGGATGAGTTGGTAGGACAATCCCTGTTGTGTGCATACAGGACATTTCACAAGAAGTATAGCTTCTTGTTGAAAGGGTCTTAATCTCAAAATTTGATGAACAATATCAGCAATAGCAACAGCACTTAGACTTATATACTGCTTCATAGTGTTTTGCAGTCCTCTCTAAGCGGTTTACAGAATCAGCATATTGCCCCCAACAATCTGGGTCCTCATTTTATCGACTTCAGAAGATGGAAGACTGAATCAAACTTGAGCCCATCAGGATGAAACTCCTGGCTATGGGCAGAGTCTGCCTGCAATAGGGCATTCTAACCACTGCTCCACCACAGCTCTGGTGGTCTGGACCAATCCCGCTAAATGTAGGGATTCTTAATGTTTCACCTTACAGAGTCTTCCCCAGTGTTGAATCCTCCATTCTATTGGATACCATTCCCAAGTTCCTGGTGAGACTGGGGGAAGCAACATGGGCTGTCTTTGTTTTCCTGATGGCACCTATGAAGTTCTCCAGATGTTTTCTATATCTTTTTTTGTAACTGGTATTTTTCAAGTGATCATCTCTAGATTTTTCTTCCCTTCCTTCTATGAGTCACTTCTTCAAATGAGGAATATTCCACAGAGATCATGAAATAATCTATAAGAACAGCATTTTACCCAAATTCACATGCAGGAGCATTGTCTAGATCAGTGATGGTGAACCTTTTAGAGACCGAGTGCCCAAAAACTGACTCTGCCCCCTGCCCCGCCCCCACCCTGCCTGCCTGCAGGGCCACTCACTGCCTTCAGGGTCCTTCACAGATCGCCCAGGCAGCCTAGCAGCGCCATGGCGGTCACACCCTCTGCCTGCGCCCCGCAGCATCAATTGTGCGGGATGGGGTGTGAGGGCAGAGTCTTGTCTACACTGCCTGGCTGCCATGTCCTTGGCTCCGCTGCTCTGTGTGGGCCACACTCGGGGGCGACTCTCCTCCAGGGGGGCTGCTGGTGAGGAGGGGGTTGTGGGGGGAGGCGAGGCTGGGGCAACGGCACGTGTGCCCACAGAGACAGCTCCGAGTGCCACCTCTGGCACGTGTGCCATAGGTTCACCACCACTGGTCTAGATCAACTTTTCAAACTGCTGCAGTTCCCAAATGTGAGGATTTCAAGTGCTAGGATTCTCAACTGGCAGGGTGGAGAGTTGAAATCATATATCTAGAGTATCCAGATTTTGAAATACATATCTGGAAGTAGCCAAACATGGAAAATACTAGCCTAGACTTTGGCTTTGTTGATAATCCTAGTGACCTTCAGATGTTGTTGAATTATAGGTGTGTCCCAGCCAGCATGCAGATATGAATTCTAGAGCAAGGGTTACATTTTTGTCTTTCAGCGTCATAGTGGCTGAGATGATACCCCAAAAAGTAAAGGATTGATGAATCAGGACAAAAACTATATTTGATTTGATTTATGTTTATGTTTAATTAAAATTAAATTAATTCCTCCACAATCAAGTCATCCACATTAAAAATGATAATTTGGTGGCAAACCTTTGAGATCTCTGGGGACCAAATGAAGCCCCTGTCCTTAAGCTGCACTTCCCCTTTGTTAATCAATTAATTGTTAAACAATTAACCAGTGGAACAACCTGCCTCCAGAAGCGGCAAATGCTCCAACACTGGAAGTTTTTAAGAAGAGACTGGACAGCCATTTGTCTGAAATGGTATAGGGTTTCCTGCCTGAGCAGGGGGTTGGACTAGATGACTTCCAAGGTACCTTCCAACTTTATTATTATTGTTGTTGTTATTGTTATTGTTGTTGCTGCTGTTGTTATTAATCAGAACATGTGGAAGGTAACACTTGGAAGAGATTGCTACCAAACATTTTGATTTGGCAGTATTTGCTCTATGCACATATTGTCAATCAAACAATTAGCAAACACCTTTTAATTTAAGCAATATTAGGATTTTGTATGTGGGTAATGTATCTGGTTATGAGAATGAAATCTGACAATATTAGTGGTCTTTCTTAACCCATAGTATTCCCTTTCTCTTTTAGATCTACAAACCCTTGCTTAAAAGATACATGGAACTTGAGCAGAAGGTGCTGAATAAATCAAAGTAATATCTTTGAAGAGAATCTATCAGTAATGATTTAAACGAAGAATATATTGAAGAGTGAAAGAAACAGGGTCCACAGTTGTGTAAAACATTCTTGATTTTGTAATTGAAATAGTATTGTGGAATAAATAACTGCACTTGTTTTGTTCATCACTGTCTACACAAGTGGTCCTTCAGTGTCCATGAATACCTCTAGTAGCACTTGCAAATAAGGATTTTGCCATTTCAAATTAGCTTTGGATTTACCTGATCAGATAATGTTTGCTCTTTTTGAGAGCTTGTAGTGAAATGATTATATGCACAAAGATGGAAACATTCAACGCTAGCTACTATGGTTGATGAAGTGGACAGATTTTGCTGAAATGGACAAATTGACTTCTTTGATTAGAGAAATCGAATTATCTATATTTATTGGAGATTGGAAGCCTATAATGGACATTTTGTGTAGAAATTAAAAAATATATTTATGGTTAGGCAGGATAGATGGTAGGAAGCAGAATATTATGATGTAACTTTAGACAGAGTTTATATTATCTGTAAAAAATACTGAAAGCCATTTTTTGGACATCATCTATAGAAGCAGTCTTCATTTCTGACATTATAGTTACTGATTTCTGGCCCTATTTTTTGAAAATCTCCTGGAATATTTCCAATTTTATGTCATTTTGTAAATCTCCATTTATATAAGTTTACACTTTTTTTTTATCTTTTCCAAATTTTTCTTCCTGGAGTCTTTAATCCCCTCTGATGTCGAGTTTGACAACAACTTGATGGCACATAATCAAATCACTGGCCAACCAGAATATATTCTGATGGTCCCAGATTGTCCTCTATGTTTCAAGGCCCTCAGTAGAGAGGTCAGCTGTGACTTAGTTTCAAAAGTTTTGAAGAGCTGTACAAGTGTTATGGAAGTAATGAACTTCTTTTGACCATTCTAGCATTGGGTAGTTGAAAATAACTCATGGTTTATCCATCTTGGCAATTTCCAGAGGCTGAGGAATTGGAACGCTAAAAAACGTGAGCTAGGAAGTTTGGAATTGATGTCCTCAAACAACCAGAGATTTATCACCTTGAGCAGTGGTTCTCAACCTGTGGGTCGGGACCCCATTTGGGGTCGAACAACCATTTCACGGGGGTCGCCAAACAATGCAGTCTGCCATTTTTTCCCCCTTTTCCTTAGCTGTGCTACTCCCTTTTATTCTATTGGCTTTTGAAAGCCAATAGAATAGACTCTCTTGAATAGAGTTTAATTCTATTGGCTTTCAAAAGCCAATAGGAATTGTCCAGGCTGTCTCTGCCCTGCTGAGCCCGCCAAAAGCCCCATTCTGCAAACGGTGTTGCACCAGTTGAGTAGTCCTCGACTTATGACCGGTTGGGGGTCGCAGCATTAAAAAGGTTGAGAACCACTGACCTTGAGAAAAGCAGAATGACCCACTAAATTCCAAAATGGACCTTGTCAGTTGGTCTATTAGAGTCTTGGTAGTCTTCTTTTTTAGACCTTGATGGCATAAACTAAGTACACTGAGCTTTGTCCCAATAAGGCACAATTTTTACCTCCTGCAGTTTTTTCTCTGTTGCACCCCAAAATTTTCTGTTTCACTGAAAATCCATCATGTTGATCATCTTGATGTGCCTGTCAAAGGCTTAGCTTTAAAAAAGCTGTGCCAAATGCACTGCTGAAATGCACTCGCCTTATTATGGGAATCATTTATTTGATCCCATTTTTGTAAATTAAGACTTTTGAAATTCAGACACACATCCTTCCCTCTTAGAAGCACAGGAGAAAAGGAACGTCTGTTCAGCTAATGTAAATTTGGATTGAACATGCACCACCACAAATGGGAATTTAGCAGATCTTTCAGGGATTATTACAGTGATGGACTAAAACTACATTATAGAACAATGTGATTTCCTGTCTATATTTTGTTCCGTGACCCAGTTTTAAATGAGTTGAAATTCAAGTGCTTTGAACCTTCCCATTGTCAATACGGAATAAAGCATAAACTTAAGTTCCTTTGCTCATTCAGAATAACAGAATTGGAAGGGATCTAGGTGGCCTTCTAGATCAACTCCCTGCTCCAGCAGGAGACCTTACACCACTCCAGACAAATGGCTGTCCGATCTTTTCTTAAAAACCTGCAGTGATGGAGCACCCACTTCTGCAGGCAACTCATTCCACTGAACTTTTGAACTTCAAAATGAAGTGGCGAGATGTCCCCCCCTCTCTCTCCCTCCCCTCTTCTCCCCTCCCCCTCTCTGCCTCGACCCTCTTAGAGCAGTGTTTCTCAATCTTGACAACTTCAAAATATGTGGACTTCAACTCCCAGAATTCCCCAGTCAGTAGAAATACTATCATAAAGGCTTAGAGCAGGGATAGGCCACCTTGGTTCTTTTATGACTCGTGGACTTCAATTCCCAGAATTCCTGAGCCAACATGGCTAAGCATGGAAACCTTTCCCTTTCCCCTCAGCATAGCTGGCTCAGGAATTCTGGGAGTTGAAGTCCACGAGTCATAAAAGAGCCATGGTTGCCTACCCCTGGTTTAGAGACTTATGCTTCGGATGCATAGAACCAGAGCTCTGCCACACTGGACAGGATCCAAGATGCAGACTATGCAGAGAGACCTCAGAGACAGTCCAATGCATAGTGGGAGAGAGTAAGATGCAGGCAGGAACAGCAAACCCTGAGTGATACAACCCAGTAGTTGGTGTTGTTTACAGGAACATCTGAACAGCGTATGGCCAGAGGGGAGATCCCACAGAAGGTCGAAGAGAATAAGAAGAATAAGATCCTGTGGGATTTCCAGATCCAGGTGGATAGGCAAATTCTAGCCAATCAACCACACGACGGTAGCAGACAAAGACTAGAGCACTGTGGTGGTGCTAGATATAGTGGTGCCAAGTGACAGCAACATCACAAAGCTGGAGAAGTAGCAGGGACTAAAGAGGAACTAAGACGATGTGCAAAGTCAAGGCCAAAGTGATCCCAGTGAGTGTAGGAGGACTCAGGACTGTGATTCCTAAGATGGGAGAGGAGCTCTTACTGATCCCAGGAGTGACTTTAGGGCTCTCTGTCCAGAATAGGGCAGGGCTAGGAACAGCTGAGATCCTATCTTGAACCTTCAAATGCCCAAAATAGAACAAGAGCTGAAAGGGACTTTGGAGGCCTTCTAGTCCAGGGCTTTTCAACCAGTGGTACGGGTACCACTTGTGATACATTGGCACCTGGCAGGTGGTACGTGACCATCCTAGAAAAATGGTAGTGGGGGAGGG